>NC_142950.1:32555611-32628111 GCF_046866305.1 Octopus bimaculoides | reverse complement strand
CAGCAGTTAATATTTCAGAGATATTATGGCTATATTTTTGATAATCAATATTTAACAGATCATGTATTAATGATATTTGAGAAATGTTTTGGAAGAACCCTGCCCCCACATAAAAAAAAAAGAAAGAAAAAAAAAATATTACATTTGATTTCGATGCATTTTAATGCTTTGTTAAGGGAGAAAGTGGGTGAATGGTTTCCATGTTTAGTGGTTTTTTTTTGTGTTTATATATTAGTAAAGATATGAAATCAGTCAACTCTGAAAATCTTAGATGTCACTTAAAAAAAAAAAAAAAAAAAAACCTACAGAATCTCAAAGCTGGTTGGTTGGTCCGTTGGTTGGTTGACAGGTTTTCAATATACATGTGGAATGTATAATAATCATTCTCTCAGTCATAACTGAACATTCTGCTGTTCATTAGACGATATGACTGGACAGGTCCTTAAGAACTTTGTATCTCGACAGTTCTACACTAGAGGAGTCCTTCCCACCACTCTTTCTCTCTCTCACACATACACGCAGAGTCCCTACTGCACTACATGAGAGCATCAGAAACTCAAGTTTGTTGTTAGATGTAGAACAATGTAAATACTAACAACTATAACTGCTAATATATATATGTATATATATGTATGTATGTAAAAAACAAAAACCCAACAGTCTTATATAATCTTAAATAGATCGGTTAGTGTTAACATTTTTAAAACATTAATATCTCAAAGCTGAAATATGCAATAAGGGATACAACTCTACTGGAACATGTTCTAGTTTTATTCTGACCTCCTCAGCAAATGAGAGACTGCAAAGTAACTTGCCAAAATAGTGATGAAAAACAATCTTAAAACTTGAAATATATACAAACATACACACACACACATTATAGCACATATTTTGACCAGCAGATTAATGAACTGAAATGATGAGATGTAGTTTAAAAAAAAAAATTAAAAGCTAAACCTGATAAACCAAGGCTGAAAGCTGAAGCAATTTTTGTAGTAGGTGGGTTGGGGGGGGGGGGGAGGTGAGGAGATGATGTAGATATAAAAGAAACAAAAAAAAACCCCAAAAAGTTCAGAAGCCAAGTAAGCAATAGAAATAACAAATTGATTCCAGAACAAAAAAAATCTTTAAATTTGGGAGACGAAAATTGGAAGTCATTGTTCGATGAAAACTTTGCAGTGAATTACCAAAATCATTGAATCGAAAAAGAAGTAGAACAAAACAGAAAATAAAAAATTTTTTTTAAAAACCCAAAAGACTGTCATTGAGGGCCTTTTCTACTTCCATTTTGTGAGGCCTAGAGAATTATAGATTGTTTCTAGAGACCTTTTCCTTGCATATCAAGAAGGTCCAAGTCTGATGTCTGACTGATTTAATCTTCTCTCTCTTCAGTAATTCCTCTAAGAAATGGGAATTAATTACATTTACCAAACCACTGACATATTTCAAAGGGTGATGCTGTTTTAGTAGATGTCTAGACAGTTTGATCACCACTTTGCACCAGGTAGAATAAAGGGTACACACACAGATTTAGCTTTAAATCATTCTATCCAAGAAGAACTCCCTTTCTGTCAGCTATTTAACTTTTCATTTTTGTCGCAAGACATAGAGAAAAAACATGAAAATGATTGTGTCAGAATTTGTGTGTGGGCACATTTATTTTAGATATTCTTAACCCTTTTGATAGTAACACTGAAACTGTGCAACTGGTCCTTTGATAAAAAAAAAAAAAAAAAAGAGACTGCCAGTTTTAAAATGTTCTATATTTAAATTATAAACTCCCATCATAATTTAATGTAAGAACCTTGATATTAAGTTAAAATACCAAACACCAGCTTCACCTTCAACATGCTTAGGTGCATCATGTCACCATATGGCAACATGATGCACCTACAGCATGCTAAAGGTTAATAAAGCAAAATAATGGAAAAGTTATTACAAATTCTTCATCTTAATCCCTTGCAGACAGCAGAATGACCCTGCAATGAAACAAAGGTTGCCGGCAACAACAATTACCGCAATAGGTGTCTGCATGAATACTGCAAGGACATTTTGTTCTGAAGCTTTAATGGTTCTGTCAACCCACCACCCCTGATGATGACAATAAAAACATAGGCAGTATATTTTAGTAGAAAGAGGACCACAAAATGGTTAAGGAATAACAGACTACTTCAAACTAATGGCAGACAAATGAAGGCAATAACTTGGTAGTTGTGTCAGGAGAAAGAAGAACAGGAGAATAATTGAAGAATGATAATTTTTAACATATTAGATCATCATCGTTTAACGTCCGCTTTCCATGCTAGCATGGGTTGGACGATTTGACTGAGGACTGGTGAACCAGGTGGCTACACCAGGCTCCAATCTGATTTGGCAGAGTTTCTACAGTTGGATGCCCTTCCTAAAAATTTGCAAATAAATTTGAAAATTTCATATTAATAAAACCTACTTTTGTTTAAAAACTAATTCAAAAACAACTTGTGCCAGCACTAATTCTCTAACTAAATGTATAGCATGTGAGTTGACGTAAAAAAAACTTTGTCATTTGGAATGTTAAATTTTGGAAGAAGAGGTTGGACAATTTCGGTGTTGTTTTCAATGTAAACAAAAATGGTAAAAGAATATTTATGTTAAGGTTGATGTGAAGTGATTATTAGCATCGCAGTGGTTCTCAGACAACTTGGGAAAGCATCCAGCACTGCAGAAAACGGCTTCACTATTAGCAGTAGAAAGAAACAAAGTGCAGGCAACAACAATCACTGCAATGGGTGTCTGCACCAGTAGTAAATAATGGGACAAACACTTCAGATGCCACAGGCTTTGGTTAATAATAATAATGGCTTCTAATTTTGGCACCAGGCCAGCAATTCTGAAGGGAAGGAGTTAGCTGACAATACCATTAGCCCACAGTATTTGAATGGTACTTCCCTTTATTGACCCCGAAGGGATGAAAGGTGAAGTTGGCCCTGGTAGGACTTGAACTCAGGATATATAAAGAAGTGGAACGAATACTGCAATGATTCTGTCAACCCACCACCCTGATGATGACAATAATAATAATAGATATTGGAATTATATTTCCTGCTTATAATAATGTTATTTGCTTTGTTTTGGTTAGTAAAGACACACACATGGACCCAACTTAAACCAAAGAGAATATAATAAATATAAATTACAATTTGCTCATTGTAATGACTTATACCAAAACAGTAGTGCAAATGTTGAAATAGCACAGCACAACCTATGTGACGATGTAAACAAAACTACACAACCCACTTGTCAAGGCAAGACAACAAAATATAAAGGAAAAATCTAAATCTTTTAACTGCCCAAAATATGAAGCCTGCAGCTAGAACAATGGAATTTTTGGCTTTTGTTTAAATTTCTTAGCAAAGTGATGTAGGAGGATGGAAGAAACAAGAATTAGCACCAAAAGTATTGAAATGAATGCAAGATAAACCAAAGAATACAGTGGACATTGTGGAAAACAAACATTTTTTTTCTGAAGATGTTTTTTCACCCCAGAAAAAAAAACAACCACCACCACCACCACCACCACTGCCAACACCCCCACCAACATTTCAGATGGATGGCCTGAACAAACAAACAAACAAAAAGATCAGACAGTTGTTGTCGTCACACCAATCCAGCCTCCACCAAACCATCATAAAAGATCATACTTGCTTTCAGAACCAGAAATGGAATCAGTAGTTTTTTTTTTTTTTTTTTAGAAAAAAAAAAAAAAGTAAAATAAAAGTGACTTTTTCTCCCCTCAACATTTCTAAAAAAAGCTTTTGGGTTTGGCGTGACCCCCAAACAAACTGCAATTGGTCTTTCAAAGTAAACATATGTATATATGTATATACATATATATATATTCAATAGAGAGACTGTCTATTCAAGTGAATGTGTGTGCATATGCATGTGCGGTTAGAGTAAGTACACATATATATAATATATATATATATATATATATACATATACATTACATACGTATATATATTTATATATATATATATATATATATATTTTAACTCAATGTTTGAGTACACTAAAATATGGAAACGGGTAATAATAATAATAGAGTTGCAAAATAATTCTGTTCATTGTAAAATATAATTAAAAAAAATATGTCCATGAATTCTGACTCGTTTTTTTTTTTCTTTCCCCTTCGTCATAGTCTAATCTAGTGACCCCAAGTCAGTTCACACCATGCATCATCAACTCTCTTCTCAGCCAAAAACAAAGTCAGGTTGTTAATAATAATAATAATAATAATAATAATAATAATAATAATGATAACAATAATGTGAAAACAAAAAAAAAGTTACTCATGCAATAATTTTGTTTAAAAAAATAAATAAAATAGAGAAAGAAGGAAAAATTAGAGGATTGCGAGGAACGAGAGACAAAAAAAAAAAGAAAACTTTTTTCTTTTCTCAGACAGTTTGATAAAACTGCCATGGGGAAACATCAAGAGTTTTCAGAAACAAAAAACAAAAATTGTTGACTGAATAAAAAGGGGAGATAACAAGTACGAAAAGAGTTGTGTTGCATTTCCTGAATTTCTCTTTCTTCTCCAAGATATCAAATGCACAGAAAAGAAGAAAAATTATTAAAGAAACAAAAAAACAAACGGTGTATTATCATTGAGTGTTCTGTTTCTGTCGATGTCAGACACTAAGAGTCATTGAAACAAGATTATTTCCTTTCATTCGTTCGTTCGTTCTTTCTCTGGATCGTTTTGAGAAGTAAAAGCTGTGGTTGGTCGGCCCGTCCGTAACAGTTCCAGCAATGACAGTAGTTTTATTAATTTTCTTTTGATTTATTTGATGTGGTAGATGAATAATGGAACTGACTGACTGACACGCAAGGGGGGGGGGGTAGTGTTGCGTTCTCAAAACCGTGCTCCTCCTTTGTGCTCAAAAAGCTATGTGTTTTTCGAAGGATGGGTGACAGCATTTTTCCGTCTGGTGGCCAACATGTCATAGAAAGGATGCTCACTGATGCTTGTTCTAGAAAAAGAAAAACAGAGAGTGAAGTTACAAACTTCTCAACCAGAATAAAAAGTAATAAACTCATTAGTTTTGTAGGTTTTAATTTCTGTAGGATACAAGATATTTTGAACGTTTGTTGTACCAACGCTTCAGAAAGAGGGGGAGAGAGAGAGTGTGTGTGTGAGAGTTATATTCTTAACCCTTTAACATTCAGATCCCCATCATATCTAATACTTACTCATATTGTTTTGAATTAATCATGCATTAAACTTGTAGGTCTGAGATTTCAATGATGTGATTGTTTATTTTGAGAATAATATTGTAGGTAGATGTGAGAGGCCAGATCTGGCCAGTTTGAACATAACACAAGTAGATTATTAATGACCTATAGGACAGTGCTACCCAAAATGGTGGTCCGTGGACCGGTGCTGGTCCGCAGTGAGTGTCCAGAAAAGAAAGAAACATAATAATACAATGTTAGCAGTGTGCTTTACATCACTTGTTAAGGTTATTTCTACAGATTATCAATGTAAAACAAGTAGAAAATTTGGGCTGGATATGGCTGGCATGAATGCTAAAGGTTTAAATAAGTTGTACTAACATTTGTCTGTCAGGATAGTTAAATATTTCGAACAACTGTCACACCAACAATTCTCCGGGAAGGAAGCAGCTCTAAGTTTAGAATATTCATTGTGCCAGCATTATATATTTAGTATGTCTATTGATATCAGAAATAGTGTGATGAAACAGAGACCAAATCTGATCAAGTTGTAGTATAAGCAAAAGGATTTCATCCGTGAATATCCTGACATTTTAAGAGTATCTCGGGGTTAAATGTCTCCCCACCACCACTATTTGATGTGTAGGTGTAGGCATGGCTTCCTAACTACATGGGCTTGGGTTCAATCTCACTGCACGACACTTTGGATAAATGTCTTCTAATATAGCTACAGGTTGACCAAAACCTTGAGTGGATTTGGTAGATGGAAACTGAAAGAAGCCCTTCATATATGTGTGTGTGTGTGTGTTACTGTCCCTTTGCCTTGACCTCGTGTAATAGATGAGAAGGAATGGTCATTGTCATGCAAGCAGTAGTGCCCTTTGTTTCATATTTTCTGCAGAAAAATGTCTGGTCATGGGGAAATATTACCTTATTTGGAAACAGGTGAGGGCTGGCAACAAGCAGGGAATTTGGCTAGAGAAAATCTACCTCAATAACAAAATTCCATCCAACCCATGTAAGCATAGAAAAGTGGATGTTAAAACAAATGATGATGATGTATATACTTTTGAGGAAAATTTAGTTCTACTTCTAGCAAGTCAAATGATTATGTAGAGGTTGCTTCAATGGCATGCAATAGTAGTAGTAGTAGTAGTAGTAGCTACAAATCTTTAAAACAAATTTCAGAATTTAATCAGAAAACAAAATTAGTTATCTGTAAATAATTTGAGATAACTGATGCCAAAAAATTTTGGTAGGTTCACAGAAGTGTGAAGAGAAATAAGGAGTAGAGATAAGAGGCAGAGCCATCTGTTCTTCCTCTTCCTTCCACAACATCGACCATCTTACTATGCAAACAGAATTTAGTTTGTCACAGAATATCAATACGAATCAAGATTTACAGAAGATTCCTCCCCTCTCTCATCAGGGTCAAAAAAAAAAAAAAAAAAAATACAATGCCTCGAATGGAATTCAGTGAATGGAAAAATATGTAAGCAGGCCTTTATGTTTGTGTCATTTTATGTCCTGAAACTTAGCAGCTCAACAAATAGAGATAAATAAAATAAGACTGAAATTAATAATGAGCTCAACAAAGAACTCTTAGAAGTGGCGCTCTGGAAATCGAAACCATTACCTCGCACTTGTGAGTGCAACACCCCAACCACTAAGTACCTTTATATGTATGTGTGTGTATATATATATATATATAGTACCTTTCTGTGTGTGTATGTGTATATATGTGCATGCATTGTGTGTGTGTGTGTGTGTGTGTGTGTGTGTGTGTGTATGTATATACATATATATATATATATATATATATATATATATAAACATCTGTGCAAGCGCTTGGCCTTGCATGAGCAAGCAGTCAGCCTTACAATGAGTCAACTACTTGAGTGACTCATCAAACCTATCTCTATTGTAAAACAAAGAAATTTTACTCACTTGATAGCAGTCATCCATTCTTCTTTATCTTCTGCTCGAGATGCTGACATTCGATACACAGTGTGTTTACCTAGAGTGGGGGGGAAAAAATACATAGGAAGATAAGGAAGGCATTCAGGACATCTGAGGTGTATATGCTGTGTGGTATTAACGATAGTATACATTTTGTGATATTTATGTCATACAGTTCAAAGGTAGTAGTTACATGTTGAATGTGGTAGTTATAGTATCATAGATCAGGCATGGGCAACCCTTTTTGAGAAGTGAGCCACATGAAAGATGGCTCATTATTAAGTGGAATATATTAGTAAAATAATTCAAAGTGATTTTTCGTTGAAGGTACCATACAGAAAGTCCTCTGGGCCACAGTTTGCCCATCACTGTCATAATTTGTGTAAATGGTATTTCTAATTCTACCATATTGGTTACCAAAGCACAGCTGAGGTGGATGGGACACACCTCATACAAATCCCCGAATTTGTACAGCAGTCTTTCATCGTCAGCTACAAACGAGGACCCTAAGGCAGGGTGGCCGAAAGAAGAGACAGAGATGAGCTCAGGTGTGTGCTGAAATGCTTCAAGATAGTTCATACCCATTGAGAAGAAATAGCAAAATATTCTTTTCTACTCTAGGCACAAGGCCTGAAATTTTTGGGGAGTGGGGCCAGTTGATTAGATCAATTCCATTTCAGAACTGGTACTTAATTTATCGATCTCGAAATGATGAATGGCAAAGTCGACCTCGGCGGAATTTGAACTCAAAACATAAAGACAGACAAAATACCGCTAAGCATTTCGCCCTGCGTGTTAATATTTCTGCTTGTCATACAAGTGAAGCTGTTTGTTTCCAGTCTTCTGTGGGGAAAATGTCTGGCCATGAGAAATATTACCTTGTTTGAAAACAGGTAATGGTTGGTAACAGGAAGGCTATCTGGCCTTAGAAAATTTGGCTCAACAAATTCCGTTTGACTCAAGCACGGAAAAGTGGACATAAAATGATGAAAAATGTTGATGGTGTATGTGCTATTTATGATGATGATGATCATCATCATCTTCGTTTAACGTCCGCTTTCCATGCTAGCATGGGTTGATGTACATATGATATGACCGACACCAAACATGATGTGTTATTACTCATATTTTATGCAGTATGTGTTGTATTAGTGATATCACTCACAGTCTATATGATATTTAAGACAGTCTATTTTACCTTCAACTACTTTGCCTTCAGAATCTAATTTACAAGCTTTAATTATTTCATGGCCACCAGAATGAATCTCAAAGCAGTTTGGTTTGTTGGTTTTTTCAGGACCGACCTCTCGGACACGTATATTTTCAAGAGGAATGATACCTTTTGGTTCTTTGTCCTGTAAAATACATGAAAATTATTAATAAATACATACATTTGTGAATGTAAGCGGCTTAGTGGTTAGTGGGCTGGACTCCTGATCATCAGGTTAATGGAGGTTTGATCTATGGACTGGGTGCCAGTCTACCGAGCTGAAAATGAGTACCAGCTGGTTGCTGGGGCAACCATCTCCCTATGGTAGCAAACGTCTGAAGTTGTATTCCAAATAGCAGTTTAATATACTAATAAGTAAATAACAAAAAAACATTTTTTACCAAACTCTTCAGAAGTTTTTTCTTATTTTGAAGGAAATTAAGTGAAGTAAAAATACACAGTCAGTGTTCTTGTGGGTAGAAATCGTCATCATCATCATCATCGTTTAACGTCCGCTTTCCATGCTAGCATGGGTTGGACGATTTGACTGAGGACTGATAAAACCAGATGGCTACACCAGGCTCTCCAATCTGATTTGGCAGAGTTTCTACAGCTGGATGCCCTTCCTAACACCAACCACTCCGAGAGTGTAGTGGGTGCTTTAACGTGCCACCAGCACGAAGGCCAGTCAGGCGGTACTGGCAATGTGGTTGTTAAATGGTTAATGATTCTGAAGAGGAGCAAGCTGCAAATTATGAACCTCAATATTTCTCTGGTATCTAAATGTCTGATTATGACAATAATATTGTTTAAAGGCTTCAGTTAAAGGAAGATAAAAGGTAACTGTGTAATGAACGGTAATGAAATAACAAAGAAGACACTACTTACAGTTGTATATTCAAAGTAATAGAGACAGTTATCATTAAGTATGAACCATCTTCTTTTCCAGTTCTTGTAACGACCACCTAGACAAGAAAAAAAAAAAAAAAAAAATCAAACTTTATTAATAAATTGAACAACAAAATGGCCACAGAGCTAGAAATACTACAAGTGGAGTCCACAAAGTTTAACAAGCCTTCAAAGAAATTAGTCTGATTTCTGGGAAGTCACTACCATTAAAGCTTACCTTGTTTCCATAACCATCCTTCTTTGACTGGGTTGAAGAACGTATGCATCAGATCATTACCGTCGTCTTCAGGGATTTTAAAGGGTTCATTTTTTATACTTTCATATAAACTCTGCAAGAAAGAACAATTAGAATTAGATTAATCAGATTACAACATTGAGAGATTAACACTTTGTTTACCAGGTTTTTAGTGTGGCTTAGTGGTAAGGGTGCTGCACTGATGATTACGATATCGTGGTTTCAATTCTTGGACTGGGCAGTGCATTGAACTCTTGAGCAAAATATTCCATTTCACATCTGATGTGTGACACACAGTGCACCTGTACAGGTAATGTTGATTTGATGGAGTTAGTGAGCTTATGTAGAACACAAACATTTGATTACCATAAACAAATCACTTGTACAAGTTGTTGTTCAGCAGGAAATTGCAGAACTGTCTTTCTTAAACTCAAGAGGCTACCAAGAAGAAGAAGAACCAGGTTTCTTATTTCTTTATTGCCCACAAGGGGCTAAACATAGAGGGGACAAACAAGGACAGACATAGGGCTTAAGTCGATTATATCGACCCCAGTGCGTAACTGGTACTTAATTTATCGACCCCCTGAAAGGATGAAAGGTAAAGTCGACCTCGGTGGAATTTGAACTCAGAACGTAACGGCAGACGAAATACCGCTAAGCATTTTGCCCGGCGTGCTACCGTTTCTGCCAGCTCGCCGCCAGGTTTCTAATGAAGCACACTGTCAGTTTTTAATACATTTTGAATTAATCATGCATTACTTTGTAGCATTGAGATTTTCATGATGTCATTGTTTACTTTTAGAATGACATTGTAGGATAGGTGTGTGAGGCCAGACCTTGGGCTGAGTATAGCTGGTTTAAATGCTAAAGGGTTAAAGCATTTCCCAGTCTTCCATAGTCTGTGTACTGTTTTCCTCAACTATGCATCTTCAGTTTGCAAGATAGCCGGGTAGAAGTTGAGGGAGGAGATATCTTCAATGTAGAAGTTCCTTCTCATATAGATGTGTGTTTGTGTGTGTGTGTTTTGTATAATGCACTGACTGGTTGGTTGATAGCCTGTAATGAGATGTCAACAGACCAAGACAACATGGCAGATAGGGCAAGATAATGAATCACAGTTAATATAAGACAGCCCCTTATATTTTGCACATCACATCACCCGTGTCAACGGGTGACCTCTGACACTAAAAACTGTGCCAGTGATAGCTACAAGCTATCACCAGACATATGGTACTGGATGGTAATGAACCAAATGAAATAAACAACATTCACCTACTTACACATACATACAACACCATACACATATAGACTGAGACATACACAGAGTCATTACATTCATGATCTCCCCACTACCACCACCACCTCCACCTACACAGGGTTATAGACCAGATGGTGCGGTAAAGCTGTTGACATACATAGTTAACCCTTTTTAATACCAACCACTTTTGAGAATTCCCCTGGCTCTATGATACAAATCTCGTGTTTTACAGTGATCTAAATTGAAATTTCCCACCAAAATTTCATGTTATGTTGCAAACACTAACTTAATGACAAAATTATTTTATTAAATTCATTATTTTCAAAATGAATTGAACCAGGGATGCTGGAAAGATTAATGAATTTGTCTGCTACCTGACCAAGGTTGTATTTCATAAAGAATTTACTGCTGAACATATTCTATATCTCATTATTCAAACAAGCTATGTATTATCAAAAAAGCAAAAAAAAAAAGCAAGGGGTGAGGCACATTATCATAGCGCCATTTGGACTCTGGATGCTTTCAGCAATGTCCACTCAATGTCCACTCTGTTGTAAGTATTTGAACCAACTCCCCAATTACTTCCTCCCTTACTCACATCAGTCTCATGTACCCTGCTAGAAATAAAGTCATCCTTCATGATGAACTTCCCTTTTCTGACTAAGGGGATCTTGTACTAATGACTTACTAAAAAGAAAAAAAAAAAAAAAAAAAAGAAATACTCAATTAGTTGGAATTTCTCTCAATGAAGAAATAATTTTAGTTTAAAAAATTTTTTTTTTATTAAGTAGCTTCTAATCATACGTACCGTGAGAAGTTTTGCTGGTAAATCTTCTCCATCATTAATTCCTCGATTCATCTGAATGAATCTTTCCACTGTCGGTTTGTCTTTCACACTGGGATTGTGTAAACTTGTGTTCAACATAATGATGGCAAATGACAGTACATAACAGGTATCTGGAAAAAGAGAATAGAGCATGGATTAGAGGATTATATATATATATATATATATATATATGCATATGATAAATATAATACATAGTATGTGTGTGTATCATCATTGTTTTAATGCCCACTTTTCCAAGCTTGCATGAGTTGCACAGAATTTGTTGAGACAGATTTCCTGCGGATGGGTGCCCTGAATATTTCCCCATGACCAGACATCTTTTGATAGAATACAGGAAAAGAAGGATAACACTTGCATGATGTTGTCACTGTCATACAAGCAAATGTTATTCATTTCCAATATTCTCAAAGAACATGTCTGGCTCTTAGGAAATATTATTTTGTTTGAAGACAGTTGAGGGTTGGTGGCAGGAAGGGCATCTGGCCATAGAAGATATGCCTCCATAAAACTATGCCTGACCCATGAGAATATGGAAAAGTGGATATTAAAAAAATAATGACGATGATGTAAAGATGCAACCATATTTTTCAATTTGTGGATCCTTTCATGACTAAATCCTATCTCAGTATGGAGGTTAAAGATGGTTGTTTCAAAAGATTCTCTTGCTGAGCCATCTCTGTCTCTTTCACACACACTGGTGGTGGGGTATAACGGGGGTGGGGAGGTCGATAAGTAATTTCTACAAATTTCCTGGCAATGAACAAAATAATAACAGGAAATGTTAAAGCAGAGGTGGGGGGGGGAGGAAGTAGAGAGAGAGAGAGAGAGAGAGAGAGAGATGCAGAGAAACGAAGCAGCAATGACATTTTCCATGACAAATCAGATTTGGAAAGTTGCTAAAAGACTGCTGGAAGGAGTAGGGATGGGGGGGGGGAGCGTTGTATAAGGTCAACATGAGTGATTTGGTTAACAACTTAATATGTTAAAAACTATTAAGAGACAAGGAAGGATTATACACACAAGATTATTGACTTAAGATTATTATATAAATAAAACAAAGAGACATCCACTAAATTTATTATTAATTTCCTGCTTACCAATTAAGATATTTAACTCAAATACAATACAATCTCAAATGTAATGCAACCCGAAAATTTTGTACCTAAAAGTCAGTAATAATATATTTTATCTTACATAATAAGAACCCTGAGTACATCGTTCCTGGCTTTGGGTAAAAGAAGATAACAGGAAGATCAGTTAATTATGACTTTACTCAACTTATTCCCCTCTCAGATTCACACACTTATTGCAGCGGTCCTTCAGTTTTTCTAAGCCCTGCAAAAGAACTTGGAAGGTTGGGCCTCTAACCAGGCCTTTCACGATACCCTTAAAGACAGGAACTTTTCAGCATCACCTCATATACACACATACGACAGGCTTCTTTCAATTTCCACCAACCAAATCCACTTCAAGGCTTTGGTTGACCCTGGGCTATAGCATAAGACACCTGTCCAACGTGGCATGCAGTGGGACTGAACCCAAAACCATGTGGTTTGGCAGCACACATTTTAACCACAGAGCCACACCTACACCTGTATTTACTGAATCAGTTTTGTGTTATAAAGTTACCTGGGAAAAACAGGGGGAAAAAAATTGCTTCATTATTTGTTGATGTTTTTTCCTTACAAGTAATTTATACACTTGTAACAAATTACGTCAATTAATGTGTACTACTGAGACACGGCTCACTGCATTTATATAATACATTTCCAGATCAAACATTCAATATCATTACTGTAAACATACAAATCCCATTAACACCATTCACAAAATACACTTCCTTCTCTTAGACTCTTAATATACATTTGAACACAAGATATTTGGTGCCATGTGTTACTGTACAAAACACACGAGGAAACACGAAATTAACCGTTCATTATATTGAATTTACACAAATGAGTATTGATAACTGAATATAGTAACATCCTGTTTGTAAAATGGTCGATTGCACCATCAACAAAGGGGTTATTTAACAATATAAAGAGCAGACATTCTTGTCATTTTTTGGGTATAAACTGAGTAGGGAAGAAAAACTAAACAAAAACAAAACAAACATCGTCTATCTAACCCTAATTCTGTTTCGCTTCGATGCTAATATTTTAGATAAATTTTCTTACATGTATAGTTTGAATTGTTTTGTTTTTTTACATACCTTATATATATACCTAGAGAGAGAGAGAGAGATAAAATGCTCTAATAAACAAAACAAACAGTATTCTTTGTGAAAACTCTGCAATCTCAAATAATCTGTATATGATCCTCATGCAGGTAATGACCCACATACAGCTTAAGAAATGAAGTTGTAGACTTTAGAAATGAATTGTAAGAAGAAATATGCAGACTACAGGGAGAGTATAAAAATAAAAAAAAGGACAAAGATAAAATAATATTTTATATGGAGTAGCAATTCTGAAGGGAACACATTTGCATTCTAAAGGTTAGAAAAATGGAAATATATATATATATATATATATATATATATATACACACACATATATATACACATACACACATATGTATGAATATGTATTAGTTTATATGAATATTTATTAAGTTACATGAGATTTAGTACATATACATAGGGTATTGTAGAATTACATGTATGTATGCGTGTGTATTTGTATGTATATATATATATATATATATATATATATATATATATATATATGTATATTTGACAAGAAAAAAAGATAGAAACCATTCCAGATAAAATGCCATGCTTAAACTGTTAAGTAGGAAAGAAACACGGTGATAAAAAAAATAAAAAGTCAATAACATAAAACATGTAACAGAATTTTCAAAAGAAAAATTACAAAAAATCAATTGACCAGTTTTTCATCATCATCATCATCATCATCATCATCGTTTAACGTTCGCTTTCCATGCTAGCATGGGTTGGATGATTTAACTGAGGACTGGCAAACCAGATGGCTGCACCAGGCTCCAATCTGATCTGGCAGAGTTTCTACAGCTGGATGCCCTTCCTAACGCCAACCACTCTGAGAGTGTAGTGGGTGCTTTTACGTGCCAGTCACACGGTACTGGCAACGGCCATGTTCAAAGAGGTGTTTTTTACGTGCCACCTGCACAGGAGCCAGTCCAGCGGCACTGGCAACGACCTCGCTCGAATGATTTTCTAACGTGCCACCAGCACAAGTGCTAGAATGCAACGCTGGTAACAATTATGCTCAAATTGGACTGCTACCTCCATTCTTCCCGTCCTTCCAAGCCGGTTTTTCATTATAGAATTTCAGTTTAGTATAATTAGAGAAAGTAAACAAGTACTACGTAAACGCTTGTTGAAAAGAACATTTAAGGGTGGCGGCTTGGTCGACAAATTCTCTTATGGTATTTGTCGACCAAGCCTTTTATATGCTGTGTTCAAATATCACCGAGGTAAACTTAACACCTGTTATCCTTTTGGATTTGATAAAATAAAGTACCAATGAATTACTGAGTCAAAATTTAATCTATTAAGGCCCTCTCTGAAAATTTGTGGCCCCTGTGTCTATGTTACGCTCTATTATTGAATACAAATTACAGCGCATTTGTTATTTTGCTAGAAAAAGGTTTTGAAAAAACAAATCCTAAAAAATCCCTAAAACTTTAACCAAGGTAGTTTTTCTCTTTTAATCTTCCACTGCTCTTTCAGTAAGAGATTTTTGTTTTTGTCCAGGTTTAATCAGAAGAATTGGCCATGCTGGGGCACTGCCATTAAAAAGAATGCCAAAAAATCTTGTTTGTGTTGGTTAGAAATCAAATCTGGGCTTCCCATGTGGTGGGCTACTAAATATACATATATATGTATGTAACTATATACACACAATGACATATACATATATATATATATATATATATATATGCATAAGTATATGTACATACATATGCTTAAGCACATCTGCATGTATATTCTTTTATTTATTTCAGTCATTTGATTGCAGCCATGCTGGAGCACCGCCTTTAGTCAAACAAATCAATCCCAGGACTTATTCTTTGTAAGTCTAGTACTCATTCTATTGGTCTCTTTTGCTGAACCACTAAGCTCCAGAGATGTAAACACACCAACATTGGTTGTCAAGCGATGGTGGGGAGACAAACACAGACACACAAACACACACATACGACGGGCTTCTTTCAGTTTCTCTCTACCAAATCCACTCACAAGGCCCGAGGCTATAGTAGAAGACACTTGCCCAAGGTGCTACACAGTGGGACTGAACCTGGGACCATGTGGTTGGTAAGGAAGCTACTTCCCACACAGCCACTGCTGCATGACAATATATATACATATATATATATGTCTGACTATATACATATGTGTGTCATTATATATACATATATTATACATATATGTGCGTTACTATATATACATATATATATGTGTGTATGTGTGTGTGTGTGGATATATTTGCAACTATACAAATATAATAAGTTTGATTCAGCTTCAGGTAACTTAAAATTTTACATGTTGTCAAACAAAGCTATATCGCTTATTAGAAACATAGTACATAGAAAAGATATTACAAGGTTGGTAATGCACACAAACATACATTTGCATTTCATGTTTTTTTTCCTTCCAAATCACCACCATCATCCTTAATAAATGTCCACTAACCTTTATAGGTCAAGTTACATCCAATTTGACCAGAGAGAGAGAAAACAGCAGAAATAGTGGTAAATATTGAGAAAGAAAAATAAACCTTTCCTCAGACAAAAAGGATCAAAAGTGGGGGGGCAGAAAATGTTTCAAAGTGGTGCGAGCTCTAAAAATAATCCAACAGTTGTGCTACTTGGTAGTAGGAGTGGTAGTCAGCAGTGGTGGTTTTATTGTTGTTGTTGGGAGAGTGGCAGGACGGGAAGCTGTATTGCGCGCATGAATAATATATGTGTGTGTGTGTGTGTGTGTGTTTCAGTGTGTACAAAATGTTTCAAAATGTGGGGGGTTTTTTTTTAGGAGGAATCCAACAGATGTGTTTGATTGTAACTGCTACTGTTGTTATCTCAAGAGGGGAGAAGGAGGAGGAGCTCAGTGTGTGTGTGTGTGTGTGTGTGTGTTTTGTGCCTGTTGGTGTGTGTGTGTGTGTGTTTTGTGCCTGTTGATGTCTGTGTAAGGCCCCTTTTGCTATTGTTGTCTCAGTGATTGTGGACCAAACCCACAGAAATATGAATCATTTCTGAAACTGTCAAGACAAAAACATTCATCACAGACTTTGTTGTTTGTTTGTGTGTGTGTGTGTGTGTGTGTGTGTTTGGTTTTAACTTATCTAACAGATTACTAGGGGGGGGGGGTAAGACAGAGAGAGAGAGAGAGAGAGAGAGCTAGCTAAATAGCTAAGTAGAGAGAAAGAAAAAAAGGAGACAGGATGAGGGGAAACAAACCAGCTTTTTTTTTTTATTTTTTACTCCACCCTCCTTCTGGTCTACAGGCATTGAGGAAAGTAGGGTTAGTGAGGGTTGGAAAGGAGGAGCCAATGAAGAACGATGGTGGTGGTGGTGGGGAAATGGAGGGAGAATAATGGTGGTAGTCTCCAGTTTGTGTATATGTTGTAGTGTGTGTGTGTGCGTGTGTGTGTGTGTGTGTGTGTGTGTGAGAAATAGATAAGCAATCACCTCTTCCTTCATTCACCACTCTATCCTTGCCACATCTGTAGACAGAAGAGAAACCATATTAATGGTTGCTATCAATTCACCACCCTCACACTTCCACCACCACCACACCCAGTGCTGCCGCCACCACCACTTTTAACACAAGTAACTTGGCTGACTGACTGACTGACAAACATCCTAGCATCACCAGCATCCTAACTACAACCACCACCACTAAAATAACAATCAACCACTGCCACAACCACCACCATTACATTAACAATCAACCAACAATCTCAACACCACCACCACTACTATGATCCCAATGAACCACAACCACTACAAGTAGTCGGTTGCTTAATCTGCTAGAAATAGCAGCTAATTTACCCACAAATAATACACTACCATTTAAAGAAAAGGGGACCACATTTCTTAATGTAATTCTTGCAAGATGGTCATGTCTAGAACACCTTTGATTTTAGGACCACTCAAAGAAAGTGGATCTGATGCTGAACATCAACAATCGCCACATATTGGTGAGGGAACCTCTATGTGATCTTTTGATTTGCTAGAAATAGCAACAAATTTTTGTTTCTCAAATCCCTCTTTCTAAATGTAATGCTTATTCATTCACATCGTTTTGCATGAATCATGAATTACTCTTGTAGCCTCAAGATTTTGATGAAGTGATTGTTCAGTTTTAAAATGACATTGTAGGCTAGGTGTAAGAGGCTGGATCCAGTTGGTTTGAACATAGAACAGGCAGAATATTTTGGCTGAATATGGCCAGTTTAAATGTTAAAGGATTAACATACTCTATAGACCAGGAGTGGGGAACCTGCCCCCACCCCTCCGCCTGCGGGGAGTTATTTTTTTAACCCAGTACTTATTCTATTAGTCACTTTTGCTGAACTGCTAAGTTACAGGGATGTAAACAGACCACCACTGGCTGTCAAGCAGTGATGAAGGGAGAAATACAGATGCACACACAGATATATACATGTATATACAATGTGCTTCTTTCAGTTTGCATCTACCAAATGCATTCACAAGGCTTTGGTCGGCCCAAGGCTATAGTAGAAGACACTTGCTCAAGGTTCCGCGCAGTAGGGCTGAACCCGGAGCCATGTGGTTGGGAAACAAGCTTCTTACCACACAGCCACACCTATAGAATTAGTGTGACAAGGCAGACTGGCCCTTTGAATTAGAGGAACAGCTTCTGTACAGTTTTTGACAAGTGAGTTCTAACTTACAAAGTATCGGCCAATCTGAAGCTATGCAAGAAAACACTGCCTGGGATATTGTGCAGAACAGGATCCACTCCAGAACCTTTAGACTGCAAAGTTAACTTAATCATTCTGCCATGCCTGCTCTCATCTGAATTCGGGTGGACATGTGGAAGGAGTAGATTCAGGAAGATGTAGGCGGAAGTGGTAAGAAAGGATCATAAGACATTGGGTCTCACACAGGAATGACAAGGGTCTGAGGCTTCTGGTGGTTTGCTGTGCTTGAGAAGACATGTCAAGTTAAGTAAAAGCAAAGTTGTCCTTGCATACAGACACGTCCACTGTATCTCCTCTTCAGCTGAGTGATCCTAATCTTGCAGGCTTGTGGGTGTTGGCATCATGTAAAAAAACAGCTATGCCAATGCCATGTAAAAGCACCCATGCTGGCGCTGAGTAACGCGTAAGAAGCACCCAGTTCACTCTGTAAAGTGTTTGGCGTTAGGAAGGGCATCCGGCTCCGGCCATAGAAACCATGCCAAAACAAGCATGGAGCCTGGGGCAGTTCTTCAGCTGGTCAGTTCCTGTCAAACCGTCCAGCCCATGCCAACATGGAAAACAGATGTTAAAAGAGGATGGGTTAAGTTTAAGGATATATGTTGCAAGGAGCGTGGAGAGTGTAAAGACATTGTTGTAGATGTAAAAACCTAGCAAGGCTGACATTCTAAGACTAAGCAAAAGAGACAAGATTTGCAGAAGAAAGAGATTGCAAATGTTAAAGAAGGACAATGTTCCTCTCCTCTCCTCTCTCATAACATGCTGGAGAAGAAGTTTGTTATCTCTGAAGAGAGGGGTAGCTTCTTGAGGGAGGAGTGAAACAGCTTTTTTGGGAAGTGGAAGGGGAGCTTCTTGGAGGGTGGGACAGCAGAAAACTGTAAATTAGGAGGGAATGGAAATATGTTTGACTTTTATGATGGAGCAGGGTGGAGATAGAGAAGGGTGGACGGAGGTGATGGTGGATTATCAAGTCAATGTGTCATATCTCTGCCTTTTTGGTAGAGCAGACGGGAGGGGGGAGGGAACATGAACCACATTAGCACCAAAAGAAATGCACCATATATATATATATATATATATATATATATATATATACACACACACACACACACGTACACACAAACAAATAAACACACATGCACATACACATAAAGCACATAGATATACACAAACACACATGCACTGTAAAGTCTTAATGAACGTACACATACTGATACACACACATACACACAAACAAACACAATTGAAGCAGTGTTGTAGACTGGATGGAAGTAGTTTGGGGTTGAGTGATGTTAAAGAAACACCAATTTAAAAGGGTTGGTTAACTTAGTAGGTAGTATATAAAAAAAGAACATATGGTTGATTCTCAGAGAACACTTAAAGACTAGGAATAACTTAACTACAGACGCTATTATATATTGTTATTGCTGAGGCTCCCCAGGCCATCCATGTTCAAAGAGGCCTATAACCAAAAGAATTCCAGCAGTGAACATCCTGTCTTTTTTTTTCGGCATGTCTAGAATTACATTGTCAAATGTGTTTCCTATTTGTGTATAAAATATATATATTTTTTTTTTAATGGTAGAGTGTTAGCTGCATTTTCTAGCAAGTCAAGTGACCATACAAATGCTTCCTTGTTGGGAGTATTAAAGAATTAGCTTCATTCACAAAACACACTTTCTCACTAATAGAAAGAACCACATACACATACACACAAAGCCCAACAGAGACCCATGATGGAGTACATCATCATCGTCATCATCATCATCATTTAACGTCCGTTTTCCATGCTGGCATGGGTCGGACGGTTTGAGAGGAGCTGGTAAGCCAGAAGACTGCACCAGGCTCCAGTTGTCTGTTTTGGCATGATTTCTACAGCTGGATGCCCTTCCCCATGCCAATCACTTTACATATATATAAAGACACACACACAGATATGATGATGCAAACAGGAAAAATAGAACCGAAAATAATATGTTTTTATTAATAATTAAGAGAAGCATCACAATTACTCAAAGGCCAAGAGTTTCTGTTAAATATAAATAAATATACTTGTGTGTGTGTGTAAACCCTACAAAAGTTTCTAAATAGTCCCTATTATAAAAAAATATCGACAGTGTGTATAGAGGGAGAGGGAGGCAAATGTAAAAAAAAAAATGGATGGGGGCGCTGATTCAGAAACGTAATTTTTCTGTAAGAAACATAGATCAAAAAAATATAAATAATTGAAAAAAAAAAAAAAAAAAAACTCATCCTTTTCTTTTCCATTGAGGTGTGGAACTTCAAACACAGTTATACCCAAACTTCACCAAAATAAGTACACAAATATCAATGTTAGGGGTTAGTAGTTAAGGCATCAGTCTCCAATGTTTTACACATCACAGACTGGTGGTATCATGCTCATAACAAAACATAATAAAGTGCGTAATATATAATTTAATTGTTATATATATATATATATGCAATTTATATTATATATATATATATATACACACATATATATATATATATATATGAATAATAACAATAAATGGAGCAAAACGCATGTAAATAAAAGTTCCTTTAATTCCTACATATGTTTCAAAATATATGTGTACTCTACTCTAAAGAAGTAAGAGCTGCTGGAATTCCACATATATTCATCGTCAGGGATCCAACATATAGAAGCAAGACAAATACGAAATGATGAGGTAACTTACGAGTTATAATATTACATGGCCAAGTCATATATATATATACATACATACATACAATACATGTAATAATGACCATGGGATTGTAGCGAAAATGTTTCTCCTTTGAGGCATAAGTCCAGGCAAAGTTGTTTATGGAAGGCAAGCAGTTGCCCATGCATACCAATCTCCCCTCTTCACGCCACTGATGTTGTCCAAGAAAAAGGCAAAGACCGATATAGCTTGGCACCAGTGACGCCACAACTCATTTCTACAGCTGAGTGAACTGGAGCAATGTAAAATCAAGTGTTTTGGTCAAGAACACAACACTGAACCTAGTCTGGGAATCGAACTCACAACCTCGTAATCGTAAGCCCGACGCTCAAACCACTGAGCCACGTACCTTCACATAAAACAAAAACAACTTGCAGATTGTGATAGTCAATAAAATAGAAATTAAATTTTAAAATTTATTCTTTTTGTGCAAACTGGTAGTTGGAAGCCCTGCGTTAAGGGGTTCTATGTAAAATGAAAAAAAAAAAAAAAATAATAATAATAATAACAAAGACGACGTGAATCGGTAATCAGGTGACTATGTTTTAATGAAAATCTTAAAGCTTAATTTACCATCACCAAAAGTAAACGCTTGTAAAACAACGAGAAAGACAAGAGTTACCTCCCTTGAATCAGAGTAACTTCTCAACTACATGATACGACTACACACACTTTGCGGTGGTTTGAAGTCATAGAACTACGCTACCGGACCCATAATCAGGCTTGGGACCGGAAGAAGCCCGGATTTCTGGATTTTCCGGTTTTATGGATATAGTTAAAAATATACACTAAAATATAAGATAAACTATGAAAAAGTGGAGCTAAATTAACAGATTCAAATCAATACACTTGTAAAGCTGGGTCTGTCTGATATTTATTAATCTACTTCAAAGTTCTTATAATATACCACACGGGACCATGTATAAAGTATGATTAAACACGATTTTATTTAACAGCTACAAGTGCAAATTAATACAATTCTAAACTAGAGTATGACTAATCTTTATTAATTTGAGAAGAAGACCCATTGGGTCAAGTAAAATTAGTCGTGGAAGATACTGGCATCAAGCAAATGGTACCCATGCTGGTGGCACGTAAAAGTACCCACTACACTCTCAGAGGATTCCATGAAAAACAAGAGTACTCACCTGTACTTGTGAATACTCCTTCGTTTAACTCGCAATATCTTTCGGCGAAACATTCCATCATTCGGTCTATTTTCTGGGCCTCTCCGGGTAAGCGAAAACTCCATAGGAACTGCCTGTTGTAAACAACAACAACAACATTAAATATAACAGAGAAACATACATAGGGTTAGGGTTAGACCTCTTTGTTTACTATTTTATTCTGGTAGACCCCTAAAGCCATTTACTGATTAAAAACAAATTTTATCGATACCTCTTTCAAAATCCCTATTTTGTTATTCACTTGCATAGGTTGAATTATGTAAAACATTAGAGAAAGAAACCCAGCTGTTTCATGCAACACATACATTCAAATCAAAACTTTTCATGGACCCTTGAAATAATACTGCGGATCCCCAATTTGTTATTTTGCTAGCATGTGCTTCCCAAAATCTTATATGGACCTCCCAAGAGTCATAGAGACCCTAGTTGAGAACCACTGACCCAACTGAAAGAGGTGAGACAGAAGTAGACTTACCTTAGTGCTTGTACCAGGATCATTTCAGAAAACTCATGCAAATTCACAAATGCTTTCAAGACAGCAATATTGAAATCATTTCTAGAAATAAATGGAAAACAAAACAATGAATTAAACTTAAATTAATAATTATTTAAATATCTATCTTAAATAGGGAGTTAATAAATAAAAAAAAAAAAACAACTTTTCTTTTTCAATGTTTGTTAATTTTTGAACCAGGAAAATAGATTCAATCAACATTCTTCCATTATAAATTTATGGTCAAGTGTTATTGGAAATCATTATCATTATTATTGCTATGGTGGCGAGCTGGCAAAATTGTTAACACACTGGGCAAAATGCTTAGTGGCAATTCACCTGCCTTTATTTTCTGAGTTCAGATTCGGCCAAGGTCGACTTTACCTTTCATCTTTTTTCAGGGTCAATAACATAAGTACCAGTTGAGCACTGGGGGTCAATGTAATCGACTTACCCCCTACCCTGAAATTGCACTCCCTGTTCAAAAATATAAGGAAACAGATATTGTGTTGTATAGCCACCTGGAAATGCTGTTTCCTAGGGCTAAACAACAGTAACAGTCGTCCTAACTAGGACTGCCACATTATGTTGGCAATTAGTCTTTACTTTAAAGAACTGTTAGTGAATATCTCTCTTTGAGAGATTTAGAAATAATAATGTTTCTATTAATTACTATTATGTTAGATATTTAAAAAAAAATTTTCGCATCACTCACAGGATCAGAATTGAGCTGAACCTAAATTACAAATAAAGCGTTAAACCAACATTAACGATGACTAAAATATGTATAAGAATTGTGTGTGTGTGTGTCTAAGTGTTTTTGTTCTATTTTTGAGAATTTTTAGTTTTTTGCAGAATTCAAACTCTCATCACTAACAAAGCGACAATTGAATTCATATGGATGCATGTGCATTTATGTAGAGAAAGAAACTTAAAATGGTACCGTTCTCCGAGGTAGTCTCCGATTGCAGTTTTATCCAGTCCATCTCCCTGGAAGAGGAAGCGAGCCACATCTTCTGCAGTGTTTTGTAAGAGGTCATACTTGATCAAGTATTCAATTCCCTGGATGAAAGAAGAGAGAAAGAGAAACGAGAGTTAGAATGGACACACATACATAGGTTAACACAGAAATAAAATGTTAATGTAGATACACAGAGAATAAAATCTAATTAGATCTTTCACTGCTTTGATAACAAGACTTGTGACGTCACAGGGAATCTATTTGTAGTTTCCTTACAGTCTCCATATTTGACAAGCAATTTATAATTAGTGTCATCGTCGTCTAACATCTGCCTCCCATGCAGGCACGGGTTGGATGGTTTGACAGACGCTGGTGAGCCGGAAGATTGTACGAAGCTCTATCTGCTTTGACATGGTTTTCAAGAAGAGCTGGATGCCCTTTCCAACATCAACCACTTTACAGAATGCACTGGGTGCTTTTTGTGTAGTACTGGCACAAGATCCCTCAACAGAGTGGAGAAATATTGAGGGAGGTGGCTTTGGGCCAGGTGATGAGAGAATAAAGTATGACAGAGTGACAGAACAATGTGTCTGGATGCAGAGGAGATACACGGCTATCCTAGTTGGAAAAGAGGAGAGAAAAGGCTAACACAAAGTCACTGTGTGACTGATCCAAACTGACACAAAGTGTTAGGGGAGAAATACATGCTCACACATTACCTAATTACAGCTACTGATAGTAAGCTGTCTTGGTCAAGGCCTGTTGACGATAGTGTCTTTGGTCATGGATGGATAACAGTACATTAGACAATACTGCATTACCTACTTTTAGTCAGGTGGGCTGGGCTGTTGGTAATTAAGTGTCTGGGTTATGAATACAATATTTTCCAGCTATTGTCATGAGGCTTTTTCGGAGCTGGATTTTCTATGGAGAGCACTCACTTGCTTACCCCCGACCTCAGTTTCTAGACGTGAGTGAGTGATCCAGAGACCAAGGCCTCTACAACGATTTTTAAGAAATGTGGTGGAAAACTAGCTCAGGAAGGCAGAGATGCTACACCTTGAGACCCCTTTTGGAGCCTCCTACCCACAGCATACAAGTGAATTTTTTTCTGATGGAAACTTATAGCCAAAAGCAGTAGGTCAACTGATACACCAAAATGACAATAGAAAACCAGAGATTCTCCATGCAGTGCTGCAGGATTTGGACTTGTTTACGAATAGGAAAATACAGCGTGCGACACTGTAGTACTTACATACCGAAGTCAAGTGGCTTCTGGTAAGAAGGGCAAAACAAGGTTCCACCACTCCCTACTTCCAAGAAGAGTAGTAAATGGAGTAGTAGTAGCAGAACATCATACAGCTGTAGAAATACTTGCTCAATGATATCATCTTACTAAAGATAGCACAGAATTATCAACCATCATGTTTAACACCATCACTACTGGATCCTTGGATGCCATTAGCAGAGTCCAGACTATTACAAGCATTCAGAGCAGGTCACCAGAAGATTGATACTGAAAGTTTTCTGGAAACCAGTTTCAGAGGCCTTGCAAAAAGAACGTGTACACTGCCCCTTCCTCTTCAGACTAAATCATACATGTTTTTAGTGGGTGTAAATCAAACTAAATAAAACTTACCTTCTTGGGATCCATGTTAAATTTCTTCTTCCCCATAGACATCTGCTTGGTCTTCGGATTATTTTTACTGAAATAAAATAGAAAGATAATAATAATAATAATAATAATAATAATAAAGAACAAAAGACATAGTAATTAAAAAAAAATACAGATTATTTACGGAAATAATTACTTTTGGTTAAAAATAGATTCTCAAATTGTGCTTCATGGCTGAATGGATAGAATTAGGTAGTGTTGTATATTTATTCCAAATATGAGAACCACATTGTTGCTATTGTTGTTTAGCTGCCAGTCAGGCCCCTAATCTAGCATGCCATTAATTAAATATGTTCCATTTGTGCTCATCCAATGTTTTATTCAGAATATAGCATATCTCTAGAATTACATTATTCAATGCCATTCACTTTTTTTTGTTTGTCTTTACATCATTTAATGTATCTTCAGATCAAAAGTGCTTTGTCTATGACCATCCCATTTTCATTCTAAGTGCATCTGTGACTAAATTATTTAATGTTCTTCCTTTGTTTCTATAAGTAAGACAGAGGGTTCGATTCGAGTAAGATTTGGCTACTGTTTCTAACAAATTTAGCAACCATGTACAGGCTCCTCTCATTGGAGAGATCAACAACTCATATAGAGATTCCCTCAAGATGGCAAGCAGGCAGAATTGTTAGTATGCCAGGCAAAATGCTTAGCAGCATTTTGTCTGTCTTTTATGTTCCGAGTTCAAATTCCACCAAGGGCCTTTCATTCTTTCAGGATTGATAAAATAAGTACCAGTTGAGCACTGAGGCTGATGTAATCGACTTAGCTGCTCGCTTGAATGTGCTGGCCTTGAGCCAAAAATTTCAGACCAATATATAGATTCCTCTCATTAGCTTTTATTCATTTAAATAGTTGGTTTGAGGAAGAGATGGATACAACTTGTTTTTAAATTCAGAGATGATTGGATGAGAGAAATACAAGTGTTTCTCGAAGAAAATTGTAAAAATGAGAGCAAGAGACAATTGTAATAATAACATAAGTGGTTTGATGGATAAAGAAACGAGGTGGAGGAAACAAACAATTATATGATTATAACAAACCACAGACAAATGTGTACAAATGTGTTTGACATGAGGACATTACTTTCATGTTGAGCTGACAGTAAAATTACAAGAATATGTATAGACGTTGAGGTAAGGAGTAAAAAATGAGGGGGAAAATGTACATCACTATATACATATAGGATAGGTTATAGAAATGGAGCAAACAGAACTCAATACTTAATGTAGAGTATAAATAATTTACATTTTATGAGGACAAGTGTTCTACGAGAAAACTCTTGGACCTTAAGTCACTGATGTAGCTTCCCAGCTATAAATAAGAGAGAGAGAGATTCAGATTTGGTAAGCTTGTTAGTCCACAATTGAGAAAGAACTTGATATTGAATTCAATTGTCTCAGCAAAGCGAACATTTGATTTGCTGTTTATGTATCACCATTATCATTTAACTCTGCTTTCCATGCTGGCATGGGTTGGACAGTTTGACAGGATCTGGCAAGTAGATGGACCAGGTTATGCCCCATTGTCTATCACTGTTTTGGTATGGTTTTTTAAAGGACCCCCTCTCACACAAATAGGTGTACAAAAGTAGTAGGACTGTAAAGGGTCTTATCTTTGTCATTTAAATTTTAAAAAATACAAAGAAATAAAAAAAAAACATTTAGCAGTGACGGAAAGAACTGTCAACTTTGACATGTATGTGATTAGAATGCTGTAGAAAAGTATAAGAGAGTCTTCTAGTTGGGTCAACCAGCAGGAGGCCCAGGGGTAGGACAAGAATGAGATGGCAAGGTAATATCCCTAGTTTCAGTTGGTCACCCCCTAGGAATCCATCCAAAGAGTGTTATGAGGGTTGCTTTTTATTGGACCCTACCCCTAAAACCCTCTCAAGAATAGAGAGTGAGAAGATGGCTATAATGTATAAAAAGGAAGTCAAACTGAGTAATATTTTGAACGCATTTAATAATATATGTTTCGGATAATTGCACAACAGATGAAAATAGAATTTCATGTCTTACACAAAAATCTTCCTCAATGTGTGTGTGTGTGTGTGTGTGTGTGTGTAGTCAAAGTTAACACCCTCTGTCACTACTCTGAGTAACAACCCTATTTGCTGCCAGCTGCACTCAAAAGCTTCTCAATGGCTCAGATTGAACCCGAAAGCAATACATTATCTGTTCTTTCACTAAACAGACCAACTACCAGTTATATCTGATTAGATAGAGAAATACTCACTCTATTGCAGTACCAAACTTCAATTCTAAGTCCTGTTCCAGAAGCAGAGCCATACCAAAGTGTTGTACACTGTATCTGACAGTTAGGACTTGAAACATGGGGATAGGGTGCAGCTATGATATCATTTTACAGTAAATTGAAAATATTTTGGCGATTGGTGGCCTAGCGTTTTTAAGCGGAATTAAGAGCAGATTAAAGAGAAATTGGAACAAGAAACGCACCCTCTTCAGTAGGATTTCATAAACAAATCAGTAGCATATGTTTACAAAGTTAAATTGAACACCATTCCAAAATATTAATTAATGTTAATTGATGTACAAGCAGGCATGGTTTCGGTTTCAGTCCCATTGTATTGCACCTTGAAGAAGTATTTTTTTTACCATAGCCCACCACAGCCAACCAATACCTTGAAAGTGGATTTGGTAAATGAAAACTGTGTAGATATCTGTCGTATACATTATATATGTTTATGTGTGTGCGTCTTTGAGTGTGTCTTCCACCACCACTTGACAAACTGTTGGTTTGTTTACATCCATGTAAGTTAGGAGTTGGCAAAAGAGACTGATAGAAGTACCACACTTAAAAATTAGTACAAGGGTTGATTTGTTTGGCTAATCCCTTCAAAGGATGCAGACCCATGACGGAATCAAGTAAAATATTGAAAATATATTTCTTTTAGTAGAGTATAATACATAGACGTGGAGGCGCAATGGTTGGGAGAAGTTACCTAGAGAAGCCACCTGTATAGAAAACAATAATTAAGTCAGGGTAGATATACTAAATTCAATGAGGTAAAAAGTTTTTGGACGGATATCACTTATTATAAACACTTGCAGAGATAGAAGAAAAAAAACAATTATGTAACTAATATACTTCAACTTGGTGTTTTAGAACCTCAGCAGGTAATCTATGATGGGAGGTTGTAATTTAAATATAAACTCTTTGAAACAGCAGGTAACCTCAAGTGTATTGGTATCAAAAAGGTTAAACATTAGCCTGTCAAGTTATTAAACTAATACACATATATATTTCTCCGTTTCTTTCTGTGCTCCTTTCTGTGGAAGAGCGTAGGCTCGAAATGTTAAAGACTTTTCCACTTCCCGAGCATTAAACTAATACATCTGTTTGTTGTCTACACCACCTGTCTTCGTCTTTTGTCTTTTTTTGTGAATTCTCCCCCTATATATACAGTACATATATATATATATATATATATATATATATATATATATATAGTTTTAGGGAAAATAACCAAGTTTCAAGAACTCATCGATGAAAATCCACTATCACATATAGAAAAATTAATAATTAAAAGCACAATAAATATATATATATATATATATATATATATATATATATATATATATATATATGCATGTATTTATGGAGAGAGAAAGATTGATTTCTCAATGAATAAATACAATAATGTCACCAATTTGACATTATGAGAAGAACAATCCAACATGCAAGAATTTGGTCAGAAAATCACCGAGACCAAAAAAAGAAAAATCACCTGAGGTTACCTCTGATTCTATGATTGAATATTACTGTATTAAAATGATCTAAATTAAAGCTTTCCCTCAGTTTCATGTTCATTTATGATCCAAACACCATCTTAATGACAAAATTACTATACAAAATTCTTCACTGTTTGCAAAATTAATTGAAACAAAGAACTGCATTTGAACAGAAATATGGTAATGGAAGAGTTAGCGATTCCCTGTTATCATTATACTATTTACTACTGAAAAAGAAAAAAGAAAATACAATATATGTTATTAAAATCCTAAGTCAGAAGCAAACTTTAAAATACCCATACACACACATGCTTATATAATGTGCTGTTCCATGATAGTAAGATCAACAAAAAAAGTACTCCTCTGTGTGTGTGTGTGTGTGTGTGTGCATATATATATATATATACACACACACACATACGTTAATGCTCTAAAACAAAAGGTTAGATCTGGTCAAGTTGAAGGGAAAACAACAACAAAAACTATTTAAAAATACTAAAGGGCAAGTGAATATACAGTTTATAAAGTCTTACCACTTGAAGTGCACACATTTCCTAGTTCCCCAATCCTGTTGCTTGCGTAATTCTCCACGAAACGGCCATCTATGGCACAACATCCCACAGAGGAACATTTTTGCACTCATCTTTATAAATGTCAACATGTATCAATAGTAATGTACTATTTGCACTGTTGTGTCGAAACAATAAAATAAAACGAAACAATTTCGTATTGTTTCTGTCATTTGTTTTAAAAAACTTATTATTTCAAGGACTGATCGTATTAAAATTCCAATAAATATTAAAATGTAAACAAAAACAAGAGCTTTTAAATTGCCGAAATGCTAAAGCAGTATTGCTATTCACATGGACGACTGCTTATACATGCACCCACCATCATGAGACGAATGCAGATGAGATATATTAACAGTGAGTTACTGTAATGAACCTAGAGCAAATAACAATTAACAATGGTGGTAATTATTTAAAAAAATAACCAGCCAATCAAAGCCACAAATGATTGATTGTAATTCTGCACCCAACCCAACTCTCTCTTTCTCACATACACACATACTTGTATTTGTATATGCGTGTATATATATATATATATATATATATATATATATATATATAGAGAGAGAGAGAGAGAGAGAGAGAGAGCAATAACTAGAGCTTTTCTAATCAGTCCTATTGGTCAGGTGTTTATAAATATCCCCCATGTTTACATAAGCCCGATTGCTTTAATTGCAGCTATGGCAGGCAGACAATGAGTATTGATCAAGTTTGCAACAATGTTTGTCATTATCTAATCTGCGATTACTGTGTAGAGTCAGGGCTTACTTCATCCTTTAACTCATCGAATAGCGGATAATAATAATATTCAGTGAATAATAATAATAATAATGACCATAATCAGTGGCCACAGCACACAAATATCATTAATAGTAATTATCACTTATGACAAAACAGGATTTCTAACATTGGCACAAGGCCATGCATTTAAAGGGGACAGTTATCTGAAGCGACCCCCCCTCCCTACCCCAGTCCAAAACTAACACCTGTGTTATCAACACTACCAAATAAAGTATTTACGTAATTGTTGTTGTTTAACCCCAGGTCAGCCTAGATCAAGCAGTCTTATGATGAAAGCTGATTTATGAACTCAACTCCATTATTTTGTCCAACCCAACTGAAAGAAGCTCCTATATATATATATATATATATATATATGGGAGATTATACAAAAAATAACAACAGACGAGGACAGGTGGTGTAAATAACAAAAGTATATATTAGTATGACGCTCGGGAATACGGAAAGTCTTTGACGTTTCGAGCTACGCTCTTCAACAGAAAGAATACGGAGACAAGGAGAAAAACACGGAGAAAAAAAATTGAATAGTGTTCAGTCAACGGTCAATCATATATATATAGGAGCTTCTTTCAGTTTCCGTCTACCAAATCCACTCACAAGGCTTTGGTCGGCCCGAGGCTGTAGTAGAAGACACTTGCCCAAGGTGTCACGCAATGGGACTGAACCCGGAACCATGTGGTTGGTAAGCAAGCTACTTACCACACAGCTACTCCTGCGTCTGAAATTTTGAATTTAGCCCATGGACCCCCGGAAGTCTGTGAACTAAGCCAACACACATCATTCCCTTTCTCTTTATCATTCTCTTTTCTTTTACAAAATACCTTTCAGCATTTCTAGCAAAAGTTATTTATAAGTTGTTTTTTTTAACTCAGTGAATTTCTTTTTTTTTCCCCAATCAGTCTATTATATTAAGTGGAGCACTTTCCCAAATTTGAAATGGCAATATGATATGGCAATATGATATGGCAATATGATACTAGTCGTAACTTGAGAAGTTCAAACTTCAAAATAAAAACTATAAACTATTTCTTATATTGATTTCTTTTTCATTTACTTAGTAAATCCAAGCCTTTATCTAATTATGTATACAGCATGCCAGAGTGGTTAAAAAGCTTGTTTCAACTACATGGTTATGGGTTTGATCCCACCTCAAGGCACCTTGGACAAGTGTAGTCTGTTCTAGTCTTGGATTTCATCATCATTTTAATGTCCACTTTTCCAAGCTCGCATGGGTCAGATGGAGTTTACTGAGGCAGGTTTTTCTAAGACTGGATGCCCTTGCTGTCACCAACCTTCACCTGTTTCCAAGTAAAGTAATATTTCCCTATGGCCAGACATGTTCTTGTACAATACTGGAAATGAATGACATAGCTTATAACACACAGACACACACACACACACATGATAGGCTTCTTTTATATTTAGTTCAATGACAAGAGAGAGAGAAAGAGAGAGAGAGAGAGAGAGAGAGAGAGAGAGAGAGAAAGAGAGAGAGAGAGAGAGAAAGAGAGAGAGAGAGAGAGAAAGAGAGAGAGAGCCTTTTCTGAAGTCATATAGATGCATAAGGCCAGTATTTCCTGGTTTCTGTGCCATATATATTCCACCCACTGGATGGAATACCAGTCATTCACAGGGTTACTCATTTTTGCCAGTTGAGCGAACTCGAGCAACATGAAATAAAGTGTTTTGCTCAAGAACACAAAGCACCGCCTGGTCCAGGAATCGAAATCACTATCTTGCGATCAGGAGTGTAACACCTGTAACCACTAAGCCACACGCCTCCACATGTTATGTGCAAACATGGGTGTTGTTCAGAAATGAAGAAGCCAGCTAAACAAAAGTGATGAGATTTTTGCTGGAAATCATTGAAACGGATTTGAAGATCAAAGGTTACGTTATCTAAGTTTGTCTTGTTTCTGAGAGCTGTCTTCATGTTTCTGCTGTTGCTCAGTACTTCATACAAAAAGAAATGGTAACGGAACATTTTCCTCTCCATACCATCATCACCAACACCACCACCTAGCCAGCCACTCTCCCATCTGTGTAAGTAGCTATCAATAATGTAAAATAATCAATCAATCACAGAAATAGTTAGAAATGGGGAAGTGAAAGGAAGTGTGTGTGTGTGTGTGTGTATGTGGGGGGAAGTTGGTTGGCTTGTTGGTTGGTTTAGTTTTTCTGTAATTAGCTAATGGACATTGAATTAAATCTGTATATATATCAATGTCAATTAGATATTAGTAGTTGAAATGGAGAAAAAAAGAAATGAGAAAGACAACAGAAAGGTAGAAACAGAAAGGAAGAACTAATATTTTCTATCTTTTCTAGAAATTTCTGATTATAAAAAAAAAGAATAAATAACTAAAAAGCCTTTTTTTTTAAATGAAACATTAAAACCCATTTGACTTAAAATATGTGATGGGTATAACACAGATGCCCACTGTATGTGTGTGTCTATGCCCACAGGAATATGTATGTAATAGTGTGATGATGCTAATGATGATAACAAATGTTAAATTTTCCTAACATAAAATTATTTTTGAAAGAGTTCATGGATAAATTTTTAATTATAGAATACCAGTTTAGATATAAAAAGTTAAAAGAGTGGTCTTCTATTAAAGAATAAGAAACAGCCCTGGGTAGGTTGATATTGAAACGGTTAAATGTAAGGTTGTAAAAAATAAAAAAAAACCCCCCAACTAATTCAACCAGCTGGTTCAGGTTCTAATAGAATTACACCAAGAGAATGAATGTCTTCGAGAGAAATTCATTTTAACCACTACCAACAGCAGCGAAAATAGAATTGAAATGTGAAATTATATTATGTCTGCTGCAGTGGAAAATTGAACGGAATCTGGAAACATTCATAGAAATACTTCAATGGAATCTATTCTATTTAACATGAAAATGAAATTGTCTTTTAGATAGTTATTCCTTATATAGTCAGTCGTCCTGAAATGGTAACAAGACAACATACTGAGGTTGAAGACAATTACTGCAAACTTCTGGCATCAATGTTGAATGGACGCTGCCAAATATATGGAGTTACGAGAAAGAATTATGGCATTTGGACTGTCTCCATAATGGTCATTAACACTCTCAGATCTATGCTAGTTGATTGTTGACACTGTTGTTGATCCTTCAGACCACAGAACAATGAACATCATAGCTCTGTATATTAGACATTACACCACGTTCACAATCGATAATCATTATGTATTAGCGTGGAAGAGGTAGGCCCAGGAAGACCTGGGCTGAGGTGGTGAGGCAAGACCTTCGTACATTGGGCCTCACCGAGGCGATGACTACGGACCGAGACCTTTGGAAATGGGCTGTGCGTGAGAAGACCCGGCAAGCCAAGTAAGATCATTGCCAGTGCCCCTGGACTGGTTCTTGTGCGGGTGGCACATGAGATGCACCATTTTGAGCGTGGCCGTTGCCAGTACCGCCTGACTGGCTCCTGTAGGATTTTCGAGCGAGATCGTTGCCAGTGCCCCTGGACTGGCTTGTGCGGGTGGCACATAAAAGACACCATTTCGAGCGTGGCCGTTTTCGTGCGGGTGACACGTAAAAGCACCCACTACACTCTCTGAGTGGTTGGCGTTAGGAAGGGCATCCAGCTGTAGAAACTCTGCCAAATCAGACTGGAGCCTGGTGTTGCCATCCGGTTTCACCAGTCCTCAGTCAAATCGTCCAACCCATGCTAGCATGGAAAGCGGACGTTAAACGATGATGATGATGATGATGATGATGCATATATGTATGCAAACACACAGAGACAGAGGGTGTTTTGAGGTGGAGTGTACTCATGGTAAATACAGACCTTGAATAACATAAAAATTGGTTAAGTGAGATCTGAAGTCTTAAGGCAGACAGAAGGAGCCGAACTCTTATTTCCATCATTCTATTCTTTGTTAAAATATTTATTCAGACACAAAGGTCGAAACACAAACTGAGCTTATCATCCTCTTGTCCCCACCTCTCCTCAGTAAGGCCATAAGGAGATTTGGGAATCACAGAAATGAGCAACAGAACAGCCATCAAGAACAACCTTACACGTGTATGTGTAGACATATTTAGATGACTATAGGCACAGGCAGGGGTGTGTGGTAAGAAACGTGTTTTCCAACCACACTGTTCTAGGTTCAGTCCCACTGCATGGCACCTTGAGCAAGTGTCTTCTTCTATAGCCTCGGGTTGATCAAAACCTTGTGAGTGGATTTGGTAGATGGAAAGAAACTGTGTGTGTGTGTGTGTGTGTGTGTGTGTGTGTGTGTGTTTTATGTCTGTGTTTGTTCCCTCACCACTGTTTGACAACTGGTGCTAATGTGTTTACATCCCTGTAACTTAGCAGCTCAGCAAAAGAGACTTATAGAATAAGTACCAGCCATTAAAAAAAAAAAGTATTGTTCCTCAAAGCAGTGCCCCAGCATGGTCACAGTCTAAGGATTGAAACAAGATAAAAAAAAAATGGCTACTTTATACATACATCACAATTCTTTCAGTTTCGAGTAAAGAAACCACCCACCTGCAGATAATTTGGGGGACAGGAGGAGGAGGAGGAGAGCATAGTGTATACATGCATGTGAGCAGTGTAACGCGAGAGGCCCATAACCAGAGGAGCGGAACCGTATCAACAAAGAAGGGAAGCAGAATATGACGAAACTCAACAACACAGATTACAGACTTACTTCTCTCTCTCTCTCTCTCTCTCTCTCTCTCTCTCTCTCTCCTTCTATATCCCTCCCTACCTTGTTATTGCAGGTCTGTAAAAGATGGCAAGGGGGCACGATAAACAGACAACATCGTTGTTACGTCATAAAGACTGGGTAAGCTAAATGTGTATTGCTTTCTCAGCGAAGAGACAGGTTAACTCTTTAGCATTCAGTTCACTCTGTCAAATGTAACGCATGTTTATTCGCATTGTTTCGAATTATTTCATGCATTATTTCGGAGTTTGGAGATTTCGATGGTGTGATTTTCTGGCATACAAGTCAACATAATAATATATAGTGTAAACAAACATTAAAAAAACATCGTCACTATCTTTCCAAATCCTGCTGCATTTCACATGGAGTTTTGGTTCCCCCAAAGTCGTCTTAGGGTGTATGTCAGCCTACCATTTTGGGTGACAAATTTTAGCCTGAAACATTCAACTTTTATGCCAGAAAAATAGGATAGTCATGTAGTAAGGTCTAATAAAGAAAACTTATACGGTTTCTTGTGATGAGGCAGGGGTGGCTGTGTGGTATAAATATGGAATAAATATGCTTTACTTGAAAAAGAAGGGTTGGCAACAGGAAGGGCATCCAGCCATAAAATACTACTTCAAGCCATACCAGCTTGGAAAAAGTGGAGGTAGAAATGGTTATAATGATGATGATCATTATTATCATCAACACTGCAACATCTGATCATAGCTATGTGATAAACTAGGACTGATGGAGAAGGGAATATGAGTTAAATTACAATTACAATAATTAATACACTATACTAAGGCTTCCCAACTGTGACCATCACATCTTTTCCCTATGTGTAGAGAACTTGGGATCACGTTATCCAAACATATCCTTTTCTAAGATGGTGAAGTGTATTCAAAGGATATTTGGCTGTTATTTTCAGCAGGCTAACTCAGTGGAAGTTTACGAGACTGGTATTTTATTCACTGAAGAAATAATTGAGAGAAATCTAATGGAAAGAAATCATCCTAGCCATTCCCAAAACGAAAATTGCATTTTGGTGTAAAAACGAAACAGATGTTAGCATCAAGAAGCATTAGTCTCAGACTAGCAGAGAATGTCATTTGGAGAGGTGTACACCCATACACACACACACACACACACACACACACACATGTATCAGGCAGCTACACAAAATTAATGAATTTAATTAAGTAAAAATTAACCCCTACCTCCTTTCCCTGCCGAATCTCCTCTTCATTAAATGATAAATGCATATGCTTTAAATATCACACAATCCCCCCCTGGTGAGATATAAAGCAGTTATATCAACAAATCCTTGGTACCTTTTTTTTACTTGTGGGGTGTGGGGTGCATGGTGAAGAGAGATGCCAGAACTTTGCATGTGAAACTGAAGCTTGCAGTCTTCAAAGTAGTTTCTACTAATTATGATAAACAAGAATATCAGGGGACCTAGGGGACCTTTACCTGACAACAGGCATCACATCTGTTTCTTCTTCCGCTGCTGCTGCTCCTACCATAGTCCCTGGTTCTTTGCCAGCTAGGTTGATTAACAGCTCCACCCAACTGAATCCTTGTTTTTTTTTCCACGCTTGGGGGTGACAAGAGCAGCACCCACCTTACCACCCCCTACTAATTCAAAACCAGCCATTTTTTGTAAGAAATTCCCTTCCCATCCACGTTTCCTTTTGCAGATGTCAAGCTACTACATGTTCAAACAAAATAATCTTCTAACAAAATAATCGTCCCTCATTTGGAGGCCCCGTGTGTAGGCCATAAGCAATATCCTTTCTTATTAAAAAAAAATTTTTTTTTTTTTGCCCACAAGGGGCTAAATAAACATAGAGGGGACAAACAAGGACAGACAAAGGGATTAAATCGATTCCATTGACCCCAGTGCATAACTGGTACTTAATTTATAGACCCTGAAAGGATGAAAGGCAAAGTCGACCTCGGCGGAATTTGAACTCAGAACATAACGGCAGATGAAATACTGCTAAGCATTTAGCCCGGTGTGCTAATGTTTCTGCTAGCTTGCCGCCTTAAGCAATATCCTTTCATATCAGAGATCCTGGACTATCTTTCTAGTTTTGAAGGTCTTGTGTAGTTCCTGAGCACTGCCCTCAATGTCCTTAGCTAGCGCAAGACTTCTGATAATCTTCCCAGTATCAGGGGTCAGGCAAAGATTAGGGACAACTTCTTTGCCCTAGCTTTAACATATAATGAAATGGGCACCTCACTTTCCTATCTGGATCATTACTGCATGGGTCTGTAACACATAAACAAGGTCACAATTTTATTTTTGCGATGGTGGTGGTGGTAGTACAGCCGGGTAAACTGACCCTGCTATATGACTGGTATTTTGTCTTATCTACTCTGGAAGGATGGACAGCAAAGTTGAATTCAACAAAATTCAAAGTCAAAATGTAAGAGGACACAACTAAGTAGTGTCAAACATGTTACTTTGCACTTAACTATACATGTTAATGTAGAGGGAACCCATGGAAATTTTCAAATAATTCTGCCAATCCATTACCCAAGAGTTACTTAATATAATAAACAATTACTACAAACCAAAACCACTCCAACAGCTTTCAGGAATTGAACTGCAATCATGCTGGAGCACTGCTTTGAAGAGTTTTAGCTAAATAAATCACCTCCAGTACTTCACAGTCATTAGACAGTGGCCATGCTGGGGCACTGCCTTGAAGAATTTTAGTCACTTGAATTAACTCTGTGACTGTCTTTTTTTAAACCTGATACTTATTTTATCAGTCTCTTTTGCTAAACTACTAAGTTATGTAGATGTAAACACATCAAGGAGTTCTTCACCTTGAAGGGCAAGAACTCATATCAGCAGGGGATCAGAAAACTGGCAGAAAGTAGGCTTCAGACAGGACAACATGATGGCCCCTACTTTGAATGCTAGGCTGCTTTAGTTGTAACTTGATGGATAATGCAAATAAGTTACCAAAATATTGCAAAACCTTTGACTCAAAACAATATATATATATATATATATATATATATAAAATCTATTAAAACAATTCTCTCTATACATACACACACATCAATGTGTATTATATGGGTGAACCTGTTTGTCTGTCTGAGTATGTATGTAATGTATAAATGCCAATATATGGAACTTTTGGTTCTTCATCTATAACTTCTACCAATTAAATAAAAACTGTGTGTGTGTGTACACGAGAGAGAGAGAGAGAGAGAGAGAGAGAGAGAGAATGCATAGAGAGAAGGAATGACAAGAGAAAAGTGAAAAATGATATGGTTTAAAAATCACAAGACATCGAAAATCCTGTTACTTTTCAAGAAATACAAGTTTATTAAGCCAGTTTGGCCAATGGAATAACTTTTGGTTACATCCGGAATGGTAAGATAATACCACGATGACAACTTACAACATTCAGCAGAAGAATATAAGACTTTAAACTAAAAATGGTTTAAGACTTATGTGGGCGTTGACAGCTGAAGAAACAGGGGAAAAAGACAGAGAGCAGGAATAAATAAAAAGTTCCCATAATTCTTAAGACTGGTCTCTTGAGTAACAATTGTGTAAATATAACAGAAACAGCAACAACAGTATTGGATTATTTAGGCTGGTGGCGCCGACGATGTTGGTCTCCATCTCGGAATGATAGCGTTACCAGCCACCCTGACTTAACATATATACACTGAAGCACTCAGTGCTTAGTGACCCAATTTCCAACTAGCCAATGACCAAAATGCAATCTGCTAGAAATAGCACCCAAATCTATCTCAACCCATATCCTCACCATCTAAAATATGGAAAGGACATGTTAGATTAATGTAGTTTTGGATAATCCTAATAAATGAGAAAAATGGAATGCATTTGATTAGGATTTTGAATCAGAGCTTAAACTGGGGTTAAACAGTATCAACAAATGTATTAATTCAAGAACTATTATTTAAACTGTGAAGATGCATGGGTTAGAGGTTGGGGTAATCACTTTGTGAGTCGGATTCCCTATGGCACGTTGCGTCCTTGATCAAGACATGTTATTTCATGCTGTTCCAGTCCATTCAACTGGCAAAAACAAATAGTACCTGCATTTTCAAAGGGTCAACCTTGTCACATTCTGTGTCATGTTGAATCTCCCCAAGAACTACGTCAAGAGTACGCGTATCTGTGGAGTACTCAGCCACTTGTATGTTAATTTCATGAGCAGGCTGTTCCGTTGATTGGATCAACTGGAACCCTCGGTATCATAAATGATAGAGTGCCAGTAGATAAACTATGGAGAGTAACAGATAATTAGAGAGAGAGACTCAAGATTGGCTTGTCGAGGAAACCGGAATAACTGCGTATCTTGTGAGGGTAGATATGAATAATGAAGTTTTGAGTAAACCCCTTTCTCTTTGAGATAATGGTTTTGAATTGTTTAAAAATAGCACTGAATGATTTACATGAAAGATAACAATGGGAGGGCGAAAAATCTCGAGGGATTACTATCTTGAACATTCATGAATGAGTACTTTTGATAAAAGCAATGCACTTTAACATCATCATCATCATCATCATTTAACGTCTGCTTTCCATGCTAGCATGGGTTCGACGATTTGACTGAGGACTGGTGAAACCAGATGGCAACACCAGGCTCCAATCTAATTTGGCAGAGTTTCTACAGCTGGATGCCCTTCCTAACGCCAACCACTCAGAGAGTGTAGTGGGTGCTTTTACATGTCACCCGCACGAAAACGGCCACGCTCGAAATGGTGCATCTCATGTGCCAACCGCACAAGAGCCAGTCCAGGGGCACTGGCAATGATCTCACTTGGCTTGCCGGGTCTTCTCACGCACAGCACATTTCCAAAGGTCTCGGTCAGTAGTCATCACCTCGGTGAGGCCCAATGTTCGAAGGTCTTGCCTCACCACCTCAGCCCAGGTCTTCCTGAGCCTACCTCTTCCACGGGTTCCTTCAACTGTTAGGGTGTGTGGCACTTTTTCACGCAGCTATCCTCATTCATTCTCACCACATGTCCAAACCAGCGCAATCGTCTCTCTTGCACACCACAACTGATGCTTCTTATGTTCAGCTTTTCTCTCAAGATACTTACACTCTGACGGGTATGCACATTGACATTACACATCCAGCGGAGCATACTGGCTTCATTCCTTGTGAGCTTACGCATGTCCTCAGCAGTCACAGCCCATGTTTCACTGCCATGTAGCATGGCTGTTCGTACACATGCGTCATACAGTCTGCCTTTTACTCTGAGTGAGAGTCCCTTTGTCGTCAGCAGAGGTAAGAGCTCTCTAAACTTTGCCCAGGCTATTCTTATTCTAGCAGCTACACTTTCAGCGCACCCACCCCCACTACTAACTTGGTCACCCAGATAGCAGAAGCTATCGACTACCTCTAGTTTTTCTCCCTGGAATGAGATAGAAGTTGTTTCCTGTTTGTTTACAGTGTTTATTGCACCTGAACATCTGCCACATACAAAAACTAACTTTGTAGTTAGTCTGCCTTTGATATTGCTGCACCTCTTATGTGTCCAAAGCTTGCACCGGGTACATCTTATAGAGTTACTAGGATGTTATATATATATGTGTATATATAAAATTCGTTTTTGGACTTGGATGTCAAAGAACATAAAAACTATAAATGATAGCATGTAAATATTTACAGGTTATTATTTGTAGCTTTATGTGCTTCAAGATTCACTTCCAAAAAAGAATTATTTCATATTCTCTCAAAGGTTTATAAATTCTCCTGACGTCAACAATATATATATATATGTGTGTGTGTGTGTGTGCAGTACTGTCTTGTATTATTTTTTTTGTTTGTGCCCTTGAGGCAGTTAGAAGAATTACTACTACCACTATCACTACTACTGCTTTCACAATAGCAAACCAACAGAAAAAAAAAAAAATTAAAGCAAACTTCTTTTTAACTAAAAGAAAATACGGGGAAAAAAATCCATCTATGTGTGTGTGTGTGTGTGTGTGTGTGTGTGTGTGTGTGCACATTGTCCCAAGAATTAACAAAACTGGGACTGAACAGGAAAACAAATTTAATCTTGTTAAGAGAAAAAAAAAAACTCTGAAAAGAAATAAATGTAAAAACAAAAACATATATATATATATAGAAACACATTTGTGTGTGTATGTATGAGAGAGAGTGAATATGCATTATAGATATGTGTGTGTACATTTATGTTGTTTCTGAGAGATTGTCTAAGAAAATCTTAATTGAAACTCCCCCTTCAAACACTAAACATGTGACAACATTATATAAGAAAATAACAACAACAACAACAATAACTGCTTGATGGGGAAGTTGGTTACAGTATTTGGGAGAAGTGGAAGGGGACAATTATGCTGGAGCTGGCCAAGTTAGAGTGATGGGTGGGACGGGGGGGGGGGGGGCTCGTAGTTAATTCTGCTTTGGTCTACTTTTTTTTTTTTTTTTAGTTAAAATGTTTTCATTAAAATTTCCATTTAAACATTGTAGGAAAGAGGAGGGCGTGTATTTGGTGACATGTCGTTTAATTCATATTCTACATCATCACTATCATAAACTTCTTTTAGTTTCTTATAGTTTCTCTTTTCTCCCTCTCCCTCAGTAACACTAATGTAAATATGGCAGGGAAATTTAATTAAGAGAAAAATTAGCCATGTCCACCGAGCTTTTGTTAGTGATGTATAACCCCGAGTCAGTCCCGACCCAGCAAAGCGCACAATCACTACATTCCAAATATGACCATCCTGTCTTTCATTTAAACAGATCTAGAATTATCATATTCTTCGTACTAAAATTTACAGCCCCAAAAATGGTGAAGTCAACTTATACACCAAGATGACTCAGGGCAATCAAACATTCCTTGTGACATAAAACAGATTTAGAAAGATAACGATGATATTTGAATGTTTACACCACATATTTACACTATATGCTCTTCATTTAAAAAAATTTTTTTTTTAAAAGGTTGTTATTTGAGAGAGGTTGGATTGCTATTTCTAGCAAGCTAAATGAACCATGTAGAGGCTCCCTTATTATGATACCATACAATGGTGCAATCTTTGTGTTTCGTTATAAAGCGATTATTGTTGTTGTCCTGCCTGAATTTGTGATTTTAAAAGATACCAGAGGAAGGGGAAGTTTTGTTTAGTTCCAAATTAATACCAGATTGTGGAAGCATGAAATCACAACAGAATGCTTTGTTGACATTGTGGGGCTCGAGCAAAAATCCTACATATTTAACATATTTAATTTTGTTTGTTTTTGCCTTAGTACAACCCTCCCAAAATACAATAATACTAATATTTGTGGCTGTGTGGTAAGAAGTTTGCTTCTCAACCACGGTACCAGGTTCAGTCCCACTGTGTGGCACCTTGGGCAAATGTATTCCACTATAGCTCCAGGTCAACCAAAGCCTTGTGAGTGGATTTGATAGACAGAAACTGAAAGAAGCCCACTGTGTATATATATATGTGTGTGTGTGTGTGTGTGTGTGTGTGTGTGTGTGTGTGTGCGTATGTGCGTGCACGTGTGTGTCTGTGTGTCCTTGTGTTCATATTTGTCCTCACCACTGCTTGACAGCTGTTGGTTTGTTTACATCCCTGTGACATTGGAGTTCAGCATAAGAGTTTGATAGAATAAGTATCAAGTTTTTAAAAAGTAAGTACTGAGGTCGATTTGTTTGACTAAATCTTTCAAATAACCCCATAGACAAAAAAATGGTTGAAAACTACTGACATGAAGGCTCCCTTGCTGTCTGAAGACTGGCAAGATTGAGGTCTATGTGAGGGAACTGGCCCAAACGTGTGTAGGGAGTGAACCCAGTCTCATTACTCACACCTTTAGCATCAAGCCCCTGGGGTACATCAGGCTTGGCTTACTATCGGCCACATTGTCCGGCTTGTAGGGGGCAGTGGGCACCCGACAGCTTTTCTGAATGTCACTCCCAATTAAGTTGCACATGTCTACGATGGCAGAAACAGAAATAATGTGCTGGTAAAGTCACGAGTTCAATTCCCGGTGGCACGTCTCCTTGAGCAACACACTTCGATACACGTTGCTCCAGTCCACTCAGCTAGCAAAAATAAGAAGTGCTTGTATTTCAAGGGGCCCAGCCATGTCACATTCTGTGTCATGCTGAATCTCTCTGAGAACTATGTTAAGAGTACTCGTGTCTGTGGTGTGTGCAGCCACTTGCACATTAATTTTACAAGCAGGCTGTTCCATTGAGTGGATTGACTGGAACACATTGTAACTGAAAGAATTCCAGTTTCTATAGGGAACACCAATACAGTTGTGTTCTATCACAGTTGATATTAACTTCAAAATGTCTAATTCCACAGAATATTGAGCAGATAGACACAGAGAGAAAAAGACAGAAAGAATGATAGAGGGATATATATACATATATATATATATATATAGACTAAGATAAATAGATAGATGGATACATAAAGGGTTCCCAAGTAATTTCTTGAAATACCAATACAAAACCTATTTTCAGCAAGAACTGTCAACTAGAAACAAAAGATGCTCTTAAATCTATAGTTTGGTCTTTCAATCCCCGAAACAATGGTTTATTCATTGAGGAAAATTCCATGTTTTAATTAGCATGCAAGCTTAAATGCATTCAGTGCTGCTGTTGTTCACATTTTTTAGTCACTGAATGGGCAGGCCTATGGTAAAAACAAAAAGGATGGGGGGGGGGGTGTCTTGCCATGACTATTCCATTGTTTTACAAGTGTGTCTGTGACTACATCATTCAGTGAGCATGGAAGAGGTTCCCTTGAAGGTTTGTTGTCATCCATAATGGTGGAGATGTTGCTTACAAGATCAGGCTGTGGTTCACAGCAGTGCAAACACCGACTGCTGAAATCATTCTGATTTCTGATCATAAATGGCATATCTCGGGTGTTTACTAAGACTAGCGAAGAACCACTGTCATACAGATGTGTGTGTGTGTGTGAGTGTGTGTGTGTGTGTGTGTGTGTGAGTGTGTGTGTGTGTGTGTGTGTGCGCACGAGGGGGTGCTGAAAAGTCTGGGCTTTGGGTACAAGAAAATACAGAAGGATCAAATAATTATGATTTTATTGAACATATTCCCCTCTTAGATTCACACACTTACAGCAGCAGCCCTTCAGTTTTTATAAGCCCTGTAAAAGAACTTGGAAGGTTGGGCCTCCAACCAGGTCTTTCGCGACACCCTTAAAATCAGGAACATTTCAACATCCCCCTGTGTGTGTGTGTGTGTGTGTATATATATATACACACGTATAAAATCATTTGGATGTCCACTTTCCCATGCTCGCATAGGTTGGATGGAATGTACTGAGGCAGATTTTCTACAGCCGGATGCCCTTCCTGCTGCCAACCATCACCTGTTTCCAACCAAGGTGATATTTCCCCACTGTTAGACATGTTCTTGCAGAATACTGGAGATGAACGACACTGCTTGTGTAACAATGACACTTATTTACAACTGTCACATGATGTCAAGACAAGGAGACACAAACACACACATATATTATATATGATGGGCTTCTTTCAGTTTCCATCTACTAAATCCGCTCACAAGGGTTTTGGATGGCCTGAGACTACATCAGAAGACACTTGCTCAAGGTGCCATGCAGTGGGACTGAACCCAGGCCCATGTGGTTGGGAAGCAAACTTCTTACCACACAGCTACACCTGTATATATATCTTCATTTGATGTGATTTATATTTACTTTGAACAAGGGTTGAGAGCTGCCTCCGAATGTGGGAGCCAGCTGTTGGGACTACACCACAAGCAACCATCAACAGATTTATGCTTAATTTATGCGTAAATATGGGGGAGGCAGTGCATTATCTGATGTGTGCGTGTGTGTGTGTGTGTGTGTGTGAATGCACAGAGGTACATAATCTAGTTTTAGACAAGGGAGACCATGTCCTTGCAGGTCATATGAAGCCATTAAAAGGACTGGCAGTAGGAAGGGTATCTGGACAGAAAAGAGTACCATAAGAAAGGCCAAGGAAGGGAAAAAGAACATTGATAAGTGTGTGTGTGTGTGTGTGTCTGTGTGTGTATTATACCTCCAATAAGTTTTTCCCTGTGTGTGTGTGTGTGTGTGTGTGTGTGTGTGTGTGTGTGTGTGTATTATACCTCCAATAAGTTTTCCCTCTGTGTGTGTGTGTGTGTGTGTGTTATACCTCCAATAAGTTTACCCTGTGTGTGTGTGTGTGTGCGTGTGTGTGTGTGTGTGTGTGTGCACTGAGTTCTGTGGATCCGTTTTTGCAGAAGTTCATTATCCTTCATTGATACTGTAAACAAATATCTGTTTAAAGGAAGAAGCCTCATAAATATACACCCCAGTTTGTACTGGCAATATTTATTCGACTCTACTGCTACCAAAGCCAATATCACTGCCACCACCACCACCACCACCACCATCATCATCATCATCATCACAATCACCATACATCCTGCTTGCCATTAATCTAAACCAAAAATCTTCATCTTCCACCCTTTCACTATCAGTTTTAAGAATTAAACATAACATTCATACTTCTGTATACCATCTGTTCTACAAATCATACACACATTCGTACACATGCATACATATACACAGATGCAGGTGTACACACAGACACACACACATTTACATACTGTTCAGTACTGTTTCACTGTTTCAAATCTATCCTCATAAATTAGTAGTAATGATCAAAGTCTTTAATTACATTAATAAATAATTATGTTTTAATTACTGCCATACATACTGGACATACCATGTCATTGGCAGTGGGGTTAGGTTAATGCACTGATGCACCACCACCACCACCACCACCATCATCATCACTACAACCACTACTACTAAAAACAACAATGGCTCTGACATTGTGCCCGTGTAACTTTCTTTTATATCTTAATTGAATTTGAGAGCAGGCTTGAGTAATTAGGGTTAGAAACTCGTCATAGGTTCCTAATTAACGATGCTGTGGTTCAGCCCCAAATCAACTCTGATCAAGCAGACGAACAGACCTATGGCTATGGTGACTACAGGAAAGGACAAGTCAATAACCACACAACCACCATGCTTCTCTCTCTCTCTCTCTCTCTCTCTCTCTAATGGATGCATTCATCATTGATATGCTAAAAGACTTTATTAGATTTGCTGTCTGAAAATGATTCACTATGATGATCAAATAATCTTTATTAACTAATGACTCGTTAATCTAGCATTAATCTTTCCTGGATCCATTTAGGAAAAATGATTGAGAAACTTAATCAGGTTGGCACCAGAAATAGACTTGGTTTATCTCTAAAACAAACAGACATCTCAGAACTTAGGAGAGACGTGGCGCTAAGAGACTTAGGTCATGTGACACGAGGGATGTGTGTGTGTGTGTGTGTGTGTGTTTTGGGGTTTACTTGATGTAAAGAGAGAGAGAGAGAGAGAGTGACAAATCCATTAGTAACATATGTTTAGTAACTGGGTGACTGCCTCGTTGGTTACAAATTGAGAAAGGAATGACTGACAGAAGAAAACAATATTGAGCAAGAAGTGTAAGGCAAAAAAGAGACCCAACTGTTTCTACCTATCCTGGGAACTTCACCTGCTTTTTAACCCTTTGGCATTCAGATAATTCTGTCAGATGTAATGCTTTATTTATTCACATTGTCTTGAATTAACCATACATCATCTTGTAGCTTTGAGGCTTCAATGATGTGGCAGTTTATAATTAAAATGATATTGTAGAGAAAGTGTGAGAGGCCGAATCTGGCTGGTTTCAGCATAAAAACAGATAGGATATTTTGGGATGGATATGACAGGTTTAAATCCAAAAGGGTAACACCAGCCATATTAAGTCCTAGTCTACTTTTTTCATGTTCAAATGGATCAGATCCAGCCTCTCACACCTGTCCTACAACGTCATTCTAGAAATAAATAATCATATCATTGAAATCTCGAAGCTTTGAGGTAATGCATGATTAATTCAGAACAGCATGAATAATAAGCGTTAGATGAGACAGAGTAATCTGAATGCTAAAGGGTCAAACCAACTATATGAGGCCCAAATACTCTACCTTTTTTGTGTTCAAATCAGCCTGATCTGGTCCCTCACACTTATTCTACAATGTCATCCTCAAATTAATCACATCATTCAAAACATAGAAGCTACGGGAGGGTGCATATTTAACTCAAAACACTATAAAGAAATAAGCATTACATTTGACTGAGTAACTTGAATGTTTAAGGGTTAAGGTGTGTGTGTGTGTGTGTGTGTGGGGGGGGGGGTAATTGAGGAAAATAACAGCATTTGTTCCCTAGAATCTAGCACAAACAGAACCAAAAGAAAACCTAGTCTTCAGCGACATAGTAGTACTAATACATTGACAAATGGTAGATTATAATGACCCCCAAAAGTGACTGGTACTTCAGTCTCTCAAACATGGATAGATGAAAATCAAATTTGATCCCAGCAAAATTTCTACTCGGAATGTAAAATAACAGAATTAAATACTGCAGGTTATTTTATCCACATTCCCCAACAATTCAGATAACAATAATAATTCATCATTTCTTCTAGCTTTTGTTTTATATTTCATTTTTTTTATATTAATACACACACATACATATATACACATATATTATAATCACAAAAATATATATCATACTTACATATACACACAGACATAAACATACTCTCACATACCTATATAAATACAATCACATATACATACATGCTTATACACACCATATACATGTATGTGTGTATATATATATACACACACACACACATCTTTACTCATCAACACCACAAACTGTAGGAGTTAATAGACCAAAAATTTTTTTACCCAAGTATGCCATACATCTTCCTACATAACAAACAGAGCACAACCCTTGGTGTGTGTGTGTGTGTTGTGTGTGTGTTCACTCTAGTGTTAAATATTCTACATTTTCCAGTCAATAATCAATCCGCCATTCATGTGTCTTTCCTCTTTCCCTTCTAATAAAGCAACCAACCTCACCTACTCCAGCCCACGATATATATTGCACTGCAAAGCAATCCATCTCCCTCCCACCACATCATCTAACATATGCCCCCCCCCCCCCCTCAACCTTCCATCTATCCCTTCCCACAGGAAAAAAACACTTCATTTAATTTTGTTCCACACTCATTTATTTTATTATGGAAGTTTCACACACCATTTTTATTCTGCTCCAGGAGATCTCTCTCTCTCTCTCTCTCTCTCTCTCTCTCTCTCTCTATCTATCTATCTATCTATCACTCCCTCTTTCTTTCTATATGGTTGTGCATGTGTGTATTGAAGTATGTGTGTGTATATGTGTGGGGGGGGGGTATATAATATAGAAACAACAGTTTGTATGTTTGCAAATGAGCATGTATGTTTACAAAACTACATCACACATATGTCTCTGTATATATATATATATATATATACATATATATATATATGTATATATATATACATATATATATATATGTATATATATATATATATATATATATATATATATATATATATATATATATATAGACTGGCTGAATAAACCAGTAGGTGGAACTCACAAAGATGACTCTACTGGTTCTGTTCTCACTATTGAGTCAGCCCCATCAATAAATGATCTATTGTTAGTCCTAGTCTAACACTAGAATAATAAACTTATTTAACACTGAAATATCATCATCATTATCATCATCAACATTCAACATCCATTTTCTATGCTGATAAATACATAAAATCTATATGCATTATACACCCAGATTCATATGCACAACTATACATACAGATAGATAGATAGATATATACATACATACATATATACATATTATATGTGCACACAGAACCTACCCAACAGCATGTCAGCTTCCTTTCATCCCTCTGTTTACTGTATAACCATTTAATCATTTCAGTTCTGCTGTGCCCCCGCCTCCCTGGCACCAGATATCCCCTACTCCTTTCATTCTGGGCACCCCTGCTCTACTCATTCCTACTCACCTTGTATCATGAAATGTCCACACTACCACCTCCTCACCAGTTTCACCCTCTTCGTCCAACCCCCTCCTTTCAAACGTGAATAGTCATGTAGTCCCTCTTCAGCAAGAAACCTGCTTTGCTCCAACCCTTTTCTTTCATACTTTACCCCCCCCCCCTACTTCTTACTCTCCCTGTGTAACGTTTCCCCACTCCACTTGAAGTTCACAGGCTTACAAGTTGCATTGGTACTGGTGGCACAAAACAAAAATGCCCAGTACATACTGCAAAATTATTGGCATTAGGAAGAGCATCCAGCCATGGAAAGAAACCATGGCAAACAGGCAGTGGAACATGACGCAGCCCTTGCGTCCATCAGATCCGGTCAAACCATCCAACCCATGCGCCAGCATGGTACATGGATGCCAAATGATGATGATAAACACACACAAATATATTGTAAACATTTACACGCATAAATAGATATGTGTGTGTGTGTGTGTGTGTATATATATATATATATATATCAACAGATATTTACATATATTCATACACAAACAAATCTATCATTCCATATTTAGACAGATATATATGTATATATATATATATATATATATATATATATAAACAAAACCATATTGAAACACATGCAGGCATACATATCCATCATCTGCTATAAAGTCAATATTCTAAAGCTTGGTCAGGGTTGGAAACTAGCCTACACACAGTATCATAGGAGAGAGAGAGAGAGCAAGAGAGAGGGTGTGTATGTAAATTTAGATCTGTATAAGACTTTGGAGAAAGAGATAAACATAGAACCAGTCAACAAGAGACTATATTAAAATGGTGTTTATAAAATAGCACTCTAAAATATGGTACATTAGTGAATATTTCACTTTGCCTTCTCAAAGCATACACAGATTTTTTTCTCTCTTTGTATATATATGCAACATGTTTACTCTAGTACAATATGATCTGAAATATAATGTTATCCCCCCCATTTCTTTATGCCTTAACTAAAATAGTGTGTGTGTGTGTGTGTGTGTGTGTGTGTGTGTGTGTGTGTGTGTGTGTATCAATCAGAGATGCAGGCATGACTGTGTGGTAAGAAGTTTGCTTCCCGACCACATGGTTCCAGTTTCAGTCCCACAATGTAGTCCCACCTTGGGTAGTGCCTTCTACTATAGCCTAGGGCTGACCAAAATCATGTGAATGGATTTAGTAAACAGTAACTGAAAGAAAGAAGCCAGTTGTATATGTGTGTGTGTGTGTGTACTTGATAACCAGTGTTGGTGTGTTTACGTCCCTGTAACTTAATGGTTTGGCCAAAGTGATTGATAGAATGGTGCTCCAACATAGTTGCAGTCTAATGACTGAAATAAGCAAACAAATAAATGAATGCATATAAGATAAACAGATAAAAGAATATATATGTACACACACCTCATTTTTTTAATAATGCTACCCTTCCCAATTTTGATCTGGATGTTTTGCATTACATTGCTACCATTATACAGGAAAACTGTACATAGAAAGAATATAACACAGGGTTGATCAGGTGACAATCACCAGTGTAGATTTTATACATTAACTGACAACCACCACTACACACACACACACACACTGTCCCCATCACCTGAACCTATGAATTCCCCCATTCCCAAAACCCCACACCTAGGTTCATTGAAAAATCTCAAGTGAATACCTACATCAGAGTTTTGGGACTACTGGACAGTTGGTCACACATTTGTTGATGACAGAAAAAAATTAGGGCAGCAGGAATTATTATTATTATTATTATTACTATTATTGAAGTTTGAGGTCACACACACACACAAATGTCTAGTGGTATTTAGTTACAGCCTTTTACATTCTAAGTTTGGATTCCACCAAGATCAAATTTGCATTTATTTTTCCACAGTTAATGAATTAAAATACCAGGATGGGTTTTTTTCTTTTTTTTAAATCAACTGTGTCCACTCAGAAAAATGTGTAACCTTTTATCTTTTACTCATTTTGGTCATTTGACTGTGGCCATGCTGGAGCACTGCATTGAAAGGTTTTAGTCAAACAAATTGACCCCCCCCCCCCCAGTACTTAAAAATGTCTGGTACCAATTTTATGTCTGTTTTGCCCAACAGCTTTGTTATGGGGCTGTAAAGAAACCAACACCGGTTGTCAAGCAGTGGGGAGAAGAGAGAAGCACAAACATATAGTGGGCTTCTTTCAATTTCCATCTAGCAAGTCCACTCACAAGGCTTTGGTCAGCCTGGGTCTATAATAGAAGATGCCAAGACGGCCAAGATAGGTTCAATCCCACTACCAAGCCGGTTAGAAATCTTTATTAAAATATGCTTCCAGTTTAGCATTCTGCCTTATTCTTCATTTTCCTATATATATATATATATATATATATATATATATATATATATATATATATAGCTGAAAAACGGAAATTTAACTAAACAGTAAATAAGTAAGTTTGTAGATGAAATGAAGGGTATTTGCAAAATAGTAAAAACTGAAGAATGTAGAAGTAACCTTTTTTTCTTCTAAACTGGTCAAACATGTTTAGAATAAAAACTTCCAGATGGCAGTGCTCTGATTTAAAAAGAAAGAAAATCTGCAAAAATTTGATGTCGGTGCTGAGGCTTACATTTCTATTTATATTCAGGTTTATAGAAAATATCTTAAACAAAATACACAGATAAATTGTAGAGAAAAGATTAAAAAATCAGTAATGGTTGCTTGTCACGACTGATGCCTCTTACTTGCTGTGATATATGTATATATATACATATCTATCTATCTCTATCTATCTATCTATATATATATATATATATATTCTGGCATTAAAAGTACAAACAAGCCAGGCAGAGTGTCTCTCTTTGGTCCATGATATTAGCAGCTAAATCTTCCTCAAATCATACAATGCCATCCCTATTGCATATCCAGCCCAAATATTCTACTTGTTTTTATGTTCAAACTGATCAGATTTGGCCTCTCACACCTACCCTACAATGTCATTCTAAAAATAAACAATGACATTATTGAAATCCTGAAGCCATGAGATAATGTTTGATTAATTCAAAACAATGTGAATAAATATTACATTTGATAGAGTAATCTGAATGCTAAAGGAAACGTTGGATGAAATGATTTATTCACTGATATATGCATAAAATGATAGGATGGTCACAGTTGGAGGTCCTCTGATATTACGTTTGCTCAATAATACAGCTCAATAATACCATCAAAGGACAGAGAGTCTAAATGGCAGTTAAAACATGCAAGAAAAGCAACAAAAAGTCTCTCAAGTCACACACTACCATTTCAAATGGTTTCAAATTTTGGCAATTTTTATATAAAAAAAAAATATATAATTAAGATTCAGTTGAATTAAGTACTTAAATTGAGGCACTTTGCTAGTTCGGTATAATCTGCAAACTCCAACATTATTATTTGAATATTGAATATCAAGACTTCATATAGGGGTATTTGTACCCAATATTCCTGTCGTGTGAGTAGACAACACAACCCAGCTAAGTGAAGATATCTGCTCTTGGTAATTTAGACATGTACTTTCTATAGTATTTCCGAAGTGCAGATTCCAAGTTAGGTGAACAAAATATAAATAAGTAACATAGATGTACATCTTTGTTACTTATTTATATTCTATATGTATGTATGTATATATACTGTTTCTGGTGCTAAGTTATCATAAATTTAAAACAGCATAAATGAATTATTAACACCTTTGTGACTTTTGGGCCACCCTGTATAAACACACATATCATCATTTGTCATCATCATTTAACGGCTGTTTTCCATACTGGCATGGGATGGATGGTTTGACGGGACTGCACCATTGTCTGTTTTGGCATGGTTTCTATGGCTGGATACCCTTCCTAATGCTATATATACATATATATAATACATGTGCACACACACACAAAATAAATACAAAACACACACATACACACAGAGTTTTGACAATGGTAATCAACTGTTATTACCTGACCGACATCTAGCATTATAAAATTTGAGCATCCATGCAAACTAGAACACTCTTTAATTAACACTAAACAACCAGTGTCCCAACAAAGCTTGGAATTTTTGTTTAGATTGCTAGGAAGGCCATCAAAACAGGGGTGTGGGGGTGTGTGGATACTAATAGAGGGTAGGGGGAAGGGCAAGGCAGAGATGATGGGGCAGGTGATAGAGACATGTTACTAGTTGGCTCTATCAGTTTAAATGTATAAATGAACCGAAATCAGGGCAAACTATTGATTTCTTTTTTTTTTTTGTTTCTATTTTGCCTTTTATTGCTGTTGTTGTTGTTGTTGGTGGTGGTAGTGGTGTTGTTGATGCTCTGTGAAACGAAAATAATTGTTGTGTAGTGTAAGTTTAAACTAAGATTGTTTAAATTAGCTCTGTAGTTTTTACTAACTGAGCAAACACGATGACAATACGTGCTGACAGTTGTCTATCTGTCTATCAATCGGTTTGTGTAGCCGTGTAACTATCTTTCAATCCATTTGTCCATCAATTGACCTGTGTATCAATCAGTCTACTGGTATATTAATCAATCTATCTCTCTATCAATCGATGTATCTACCTATCTGTCTCTCAATCAGTCAAGCTATCAATCAACTAACCCTTCTGTCTATCAATCAATCAGTCTGTCTGTCAATTAATCAATCTGTCTATCAATCAACCAATCTGTCTATCAATCAACCAGTCTGTCTATCAATCAACCAATCTGTCTATCAGTCAACCAATCTGTCTATCAATCAACCAATCTGTCTATCAATCAACCAATCTACCTACCTATCCACCTACACTAGACTATAGTAAGCACCCAGTGTCAACTTTCAAACAGAGAGCTTGCATCACATAGACAAACAAGGATACCAACCCACAGAACAATATCTCTACAGAAGCCTCCTCTCGTTCTTTGCATTTTTCTCTTTGGCAGTTCTTTGTTTACTTGGTCGGGTTGGTTTGGACAGTTGACATCACCCATAAAATCTGACGACCATTAAAAGCATCAAAAGGTGAAACTCGAGATCCGGGTTAATCAATATTACCAATATATTTAAGGCAGCAAGTTGGCAGAATCGACTAATCCTCTCCCACCAATAATCCTTGTGCCTAAAGCAGAAAGGATTATTAGGCAGGATGCTCACCAGCATTTTGTTCATCTTTAAATTGTAAGTTCAAATTCCACCAGGGTTTTGACTTTGCTTTTCATCCTTTCAGGGGTCAAGGAAATAAGTACCAGTTGCACACTGGGGCTGATGACACTGACTAGCCTTGCCTCTCCTAAAAAAAATTCCAGGTCTTTTGCTTATAACAGAAAGGGTTATTATAATCACTGGTGACAGTAAGTAGTAGAATAGTACAGTACAAGGAAAAAAAAAAAAAGAAGCAAACTTCATTGAAGTATTTAATTATGGTACTTTACATATTGTTTATTGTTTTGTCCACTGGAGATTGAGGTCTCCAGATCTACTTAGAGCTACATTCCTACCACTAACATCTGATATCCATCCTACCCCCCCCCCCCCCTATCTCCCTACTTGCAACTCAAGGCCTTCCTTAAACTAGTTATTTGCTCAGGCCGTCTTTCATATGAAAGGGGTAAGAGTTGTCAGATTTTATGAGAGGTGTCAACTGTGCCAACCAACCCAAATAAATAATGGACTGTCAGAGAAAAAAAAAAAGAAAAGGGTAGAGGTTTCTCTAGAAATATTATTCTTTCAGTTGATACCCTCGTTTAATGGACTAATTAAAGCAGAATGAACTGATTGTCAGATGTTGAAAATAGGAAAGAGAATTTATTAATGTGAGTGACCCTTCACTTCCTTCTAACTGAAGAAATATGGAGTAAGGAGTGGCAGTAGCATGCAGAGTGGGCGAAATGGGAATATTTAGGAAATATTCATCAATGAATTTGGGGCAAAATAATTTTGCTATGGCAACAGAGTATGGAATAAAGAGTAAGGAAGACTTATTTACATTAATATAGAAAATATAGAAGACGTGTGACTGAATTACACACACACACACACACACACACACACACACACACACACACACACACACACAAATACTAGTAAATGGAACTTCTTTGGTTTTGACAATTAATATTCCAGCTGTTTGATCAAATGATCTATTCCAGACACAGGTAACCTTTGGTGAGAAGCAGGCCACATGAGACATGGCTCATCAACAGGCAGGTGACACTACTAAAAAAAATTCAAGGTAATTTTTCATTGGTGTGTCATTCAAAAAGCCCTATGGGCCACAGTTTGACAATGACTGGTCTACTCTCTAACATGTAGTGTAAAGTAGCCGAGTATTCCAATGATATGCAGATCCTCAATGCTGGTGGATCTTTGATAAATTTCTTCCAACCACTGAAAATCACACAACTTTAAAGTTCTTGAAATCTCTTTAACTGCATTAAAAAAAAAAATTTGAAAACTTCAAATGGTTGGAAGAAATTTAACAAGACCCCAGCTGGCAGACTGTTATTAAGGATGCAGAACTTACTGTCTACCCAGTTTCACTCACACAGCTTGGAGCAACATAAGGCTACATGGTAAAAAAAGACTTGCCCAAGATGCTATGTGGTAGGATCAAACTCACGATTTTTGTGACTGCCAAGAGAACTTCTAAACCAAGTTGGTAGAATATCAGTTTATTACAGGAATCTTGATTTTATATGACTCGAGGGCCAGGAGTTAGAGATTCTCTGTGAGTGCTCTTCAATTTGATGGTGCTGTCCCAATCTACAACCTTGAACAAGCAAAATGTTAAGAGTAATGATTCCATGCCTGTCTGTATACATGTATGCCTGCGTTTACTTATAATTGCACATGTTTATACATGCATATCATATATATATATATATATATATATATATATATATATACATACGATATCACCATCATCATTTAATGTCCATTGTCCATGCTGGCATGGGTTGGATGGTTTGACCACACTGGTAAGTTCGAAGGATATATATATATATATATATATATATATATATATCATCATCATTTAACGTCCGCTTTCCATGCTAGCATGGGTTGGATGATTTGACTGTGGACTGGCAAGCCAGAAGGCTGCACCAGGCTCACACACACACACACACACACACACACACACACACATGATATATAGTTTACACATAAACACATACATATTTATATATATAATATGCATGCACTTATGTATAAACATACAGATTTATATGTATATATAATATATATACATATAATAAATAATACTCATCAACATGTAGAGAACTGTGTATAGATATGTGTGTCCTTTCATGGGTTAGTGTGTGTGTGCGTGTGTGTGTGTTCTATACATACTGTAACAGTCAAGTTCCTCTTCACCAGGCTGAGAGAGCCCCTATATGGTAGCTCAAACTGCTAGAAACAGCAGTGAAACATCCTTAAAATTATGACATGACATTAATGCAATTAGTTGTACAGACCTGCAAAAAGGAAGACTAGCAATGCGTTCAAATCCTAGATTTACTTGATCATGGCTAACGAAGTGGGTAAATAATAACAATTCCCTTTTAAAAAGGAAAAATAAAAACAACAACAACAAAAATGATACTATAACAACAAACAGGCAAACAGAAGACAAAAAATGGTCACCTTTTGTTGTCAACATTGTCCAAATGGTCAGAGTTGGTTTGCATACCATGTTTACATGACATATCCATCACTGCGTGCAGAAGTTTTATACACATAACACAATGTTGTGTGTGTGTGTCTGTGTGTGTATGTTAGTGTGCAAATATATATATATATATATATATATATATATATATATAAATGGAACTGTTGTGAGGTGTGTGGGCCTATAGGGGGGATGAGAGATGCTTCCTTGGGGGTGGGGTGGGGTGGGTGAAATAGTAGCAAGTATCAGGGAGTCATGTTTCACCTCCAGTAGATGTGGTCCCACCGCATTTTTTAAGATCCTGGTTGAAATATCTCCAGCCTCAAAACAGAAGCAATTGGTGTTTGCCTTCGTTTTTTTGTTTGTTTTTCTTCTTCTTTTAATATAAGGAGGAGGTGAGATATCCAGAGAGCTAAACTCCTGGCTGCTAGCTAGCTAGCCTGCTGTTGTACTGACACTGATGTGGAACACACACACACATTCTCTCTCTCTCTCTCTCTCTCTCTCTCTCTCTCTCTCTCTCGTTCACATACATACACACGCTTGTTTGTATGTGTGTGCACAGGCACGCGTGTAAATTCACACACACACACACACACACACAGACCCAGCTAACCTGCTGTTGTACAGGCTGTATATATATATATATATATATATATTTACACATACACACATGAGCTACCTCCTTTTTCCTCCTCTAGCTCACACACAGATCCTGACACACAACTGGCTCCTCTCCCCACCACTTGCTCTCTTTCCCTCCCTCTCTCTCACACACACACACACACACACCAAGCTTCCCCCACTCTCTCTATCCCTCTCACATAGCAAACTCCTCCCTCTCTTTCACATATAGAAACCCCCCAACCTCTCTCTCTGAAACACACACCAATAACCACCAACCAAGCCTATATCATTATTAGAAAACTTCTATAGTAATTAAAAAAAAAAAACAACACAAACTCCACACCAGTCACAATAGTATGTGTTGTATTTACAATAAAATTTTCAACATTTCCCACTAATTGGCACGTGGCTCGTTAGCTAACTGTGCTGAGTTCAATAATCCCATGGAATTCGAGAGAGTTACCTATGATAAGGATGGTAAAATCCTATCCAGGAGAATAAATCTCTTTCGTCTGCCACCAAGGAAAAAAAAAAAAAATCCAAATATTTTAAAGCAAAGAACAATGGTACCAGTAGAGATTCTGAGACATTTTTTTTTGTTTTAAAATTCGTTTCAGTCATTTGACTGCGGCCATGCTGGGGTACTGCCTTGAAGTATTTTAGTCAAACAAACTGACCCCAGGATGGTTTTTGTTTCGGTTTTTTTAAAGCCTAGTACTCATTCTATCAGTCTCCTTTAGCTGAACTACTAGGCTATGGGGATGTAAACATACCAACACTGGTTGTCAAGTGCTGCAAGTGGAAAAACACAGACATAAAGACACACAAATATATTTTTCATATATATATATATATATATATATATATATATATGGGAGAATATACAAATAATAACAACAGACGAGGACAGGTGGTGTAAATAACAAAAGGATATATTAGTATGACGCTCGGGAATACGGAAAGTCTTTGACGTTTCGAGCTACGCTCTTCAACAGAAAGAATACGGAGACAAGGAGAAAAACACGGAGAAAAAAAATTGAATAGTGTTCAGTCAACGGTCAATCATATATATATATATATATATATATATATATATATATATATATATATTATAATTATTATATATAATTATTCGAAATTATCCCTAACTTTTGTGGTATGTAGTATTTTTGCTGCTATTTCTAGCGAGTAGATGTCCTATTATAGGCGTCTCTGCATTTCTAATGAATATATATATATATGTATATACGAAGGGCTTCTTTCAGTGTCTGTGTACCAAATCTACTCACAAGGCTTTGTTTGGTCAACCAAGGTGAGATGCAGTGGGATCGAACCCGGAACCATGTAGTTGGGAAGCAAGCTTCTTACCACACAGCCATGCCTGTGCCTGATTGTCATGATGATGAGGGAGAGAGGAGAGGGAGAAGGGAGAGAGAAGGGAGACACAGACACACACATACACAGAAGATTGTTCAACCTATTTACCTAGTCGTTTACTTGTTTCAGTCAGTGGTCATACTGAAGCACCAGCTTCAAAGGGTTAATCGAACACATTGCCCTCACTACTTTTTTCTTTTTTTTTAAAGTCACTTTTGCCAAACTGCTAAGTTACAGGGATGTAAACAAACCAACAATAGTTGTCGAGCAGTGCTGAGACACATAAAGACAGCAGGCTTGTTTCAGTTTCCATCTAGCAAGTCCACTCACAAGACTCTGATCAGCCTGGGTCTATAATAGAAGAGACCAAGTCACAACCAAGATGGGTTCAGTCCCACTATCAAGGCACTAACCAAGTGTCTTAGAAGTGGGATTGAACCCAAGACAACAAGGTAGAGAAGCAAACATCTTAACCACACAGCCATGCTTACACTGGGATAAATACTTAACATTGAGCGAATATTGAGGGTGGGCGGGTGGACACTGGGGTAAACTAGTTTGTGACCCTGTAAGTAATGTAGCAAACAAGTGGGGTTTTTGTCTGCTCACTGATAGTTGACAAAATAATTCTGTGATACAAAGGTCAGAACATGAATCAATTAGAATAATTAAATAAGTATGTCTTTTCATTATCAGCTCATTACTTTTACATCAGTGGCCAATAAATTAATTACAATTTCTTTATATTATTCAGAAATGGTGTATGTCTTTTTTTCTTTCTTTTTTGGTCTTTTCTGTTATTATTTACAGTTTTAGATGTATAGAAATGATTAGTGGTGTCACAATGACATAAAACTGATCAATGACAGAACAGAAAGCTCTTTGAAGTTGTTCATATAAAAAAAAAAATGTATGCTTTGTCTACAGGAATGGCTGTGTGGTAAGAAGCTTGCTTCCCAACCACATGGTTCCAGGTTCATTCCCACTGCATAGTACCTTGGGCAAGTGTCTTCTACTACAGCCTTGAGCCGACCAAAGCCTTGTGGGTGGATTTGGTAAACAGAAACCAAAGAGAAGCCTGTCACACACACACATATGTGTGTGTGTGTGTGTGTGTATTTGTGTGTCTGTGTTTATCCCCCACCACCATCGCTTGACAACTGATGTTGGTGTGCTTACGTACCTGTAACTTAGTGGTTTGGCAAAAGATACCGATAAAATAAGTACTAGGCTTACAAAGAATAAGTCCTGGGGTCGATTTGTTTGACTAAAAGGCGGTGCTCCAGCATGGCTGCAGTCAAATGACTGAAACAAGTAAAAGAGTAAAAGAGAGTTGGCCTAACATGTGGAATAGCTGCCTAGGACTGCATTGATTGGTTGCTAATTTGGCATGGAATGGTTGGTCAGAATGGTACAGGATGTTTGGTTTGCATGGCATGACTCATTTGGGTTGTATAGAATGGTTGGTTTGGATGGCATGCATTGGTTGGTCAGAATAGTAAGGAATAGTTGGTTTGGATGGTTGGTGTGAATGGTATGGGATGTTTGGATGGCAGGAGATGCTTACTTAACTCTTTTGATACTAATCCGCATGAAATCGCCTCTGGCTTTGTTTTCAAAAGTTCTGAATTAAAACCATCCACCAAACCTTAGTCACAATTTATGTTTCTAACACTAGCTTAATGATAACTAAGTGATTTTACTAAATTCTCTGTTATATTTAACCCTTCTGATACCAACCCAGCTGAAACCACCTCTAGCTCTGTAGTACAAATGTCTTGTTTTCATAAGTTTTGAATTAGAATCTTCCACCAAACCTTAGTCACAATTTATGTTCCTAACACTAGCTTAATGATTATTAAGTTAGTTTACTAAATTCTTTGTTATATTTGAAATTAAATGAAAGAAACACAGAGCATCTCAAAAGAAATATGGTAACAAAAGGGTTAAAGATGAAGTAATATCAATGTTGTGTAGGTTTAAGAGGACACCAGTTCATAATGAAATTTCTTTACAGTCACTTGACTGCTAAAAATAGCAGCCAATTATTTTGTAAACATTCTTGGCAATCATTAACTCTCTACCAGAGAACTATTTAAGTGTTAGAAAGAAGATACAGCTAATCTCTTTCATAATAAATATATATTTCTATGTCTTGAAATTCAGATATATATTTTTTTATGATAATTCTAAACAATAACACTCGTTCTCTTTTTGTATCTAATTAAACATATTCTGTATTTAATGTCAAAACATCAGAAAGGTTTATCTCAAGAACAAGGAAGCTCACAGCAGCAACTAGACTTCCCTTGACAAACCCACTTCTGTCTTTAATAACTGGGTTGATCTAACAACCCACGTTTTTGTAATACAAACAAGACAGTGCCATTTCTTCAACAGATATCCTAACACAGAAGGCAGAATTGATTATCTTATATCTTCTATCATGTACTTGATTCAGTGCTTGCACTGCGACCATACTGGAGTGCTGCCTTGATTAGTTAAACAAATTGACCCCACTACTTAGTCTATCGTAGTCCTTTGCTGAACCGGCAACATAAACAAACCAACACTTGTTGTCAAACACACAGAGGCTTCTTTTGATTTCCTTATTTCTTTATTGCCCACAAGGGGCTACACACAGAGGGGACAAACAAGGACAGACAAATGGATTAAGTCGATTACATTGACTCCAGTGCATAACTGGTACTTATTTAATCGACCCTGCAAGGATGAAAGGCTAAGTTGACCTCGGCAGAATTTGAACTTAGAACGTAGCGGCAGACGAAATACCGCTAAGCATTTCGCCCGGCGTGCTAATGTTTCTGCCAGCTCTCTGCCTTAATTTTTGATTTCCATCAACCAAATCTATTCACACAGCTTTGGTTGGCCTAGAGTTATAGTAGACAACTTGCCCAAGGTACTGTGCAACAGGACTGAACCCAAGACCATATAGTTAGGAAGCAAGCTTCTTAACCATACAACCACATCCATGCTGGATTACCTTTATGAAAGAATTTCAATTTTAAATAAAATTTTGCTTGTTGCTGATTAAACTTGGCTACCAAGCAACAAATAATAAATACTCAAGTACATTAATGCTTCTAGAGTCTTCTTTCTTACACTGTACCTAGCTTTAAGAATTGCTTCCAACTAAACAACATTTTATATATTTCATCATTTCAATATAATTTTTTATAAAAACACTGCTTATAATATTCAAAAATTTTAGAAATTGAATATTAAGAGATTATATTAATTAGTATGTAAGTTGAATGTAATATGTACTGAAATGTAATAAATTCAGTATTAGGTCTTGAGTTTGTCCTAACTGAACTAGATGTATCTTAGGATATATGGAATAAATATGCATGAATACATGCCTCTGTGTGTGTGTGTGTGTGTGTGTGTATGTGTGTGTGTGCACATGCATACACTTTACAACTGAGATTCATATTGGTTTCTTCTTTGGTGCTGAAACATTGGTAATCTTCTGCTTCCACAGACTTGCTGGAAGGAAGTTCTTCATGCTGTCTATATTCAAGTATATGGCACATTGCAAAGCTATCCAATGACTATTAATGGCGGGTGATAATAAGGATAATGGTAGAGGAAGGGATCATGGTAAGGGGTAGCAAGACAAAACTGCATGCGTGAGTGTGAGTGTGTGTGTGTGTGTGTGTGTGTGTGTGTGTGTGTGTGTGTGTGTGTGTGAATGTAACAGTCTGAAGTAGTTGTAAGGGGTGGAATGGGGGTAGACAGAGTCTGGGTTGTGGGCTCTGCTGGAGTTATTTATTGCTAAGCTAAGGACTTCTGTGAATAGATAACAAAGGCACTGATAACAATGGTAAGGAAATAGGGTGATGAGTAGGGTGCAGGGAGGATAAGCTCTGAACAATGAGCAATTAACAGAAGGGGGTGAACCCGAAAAAGGAAGATGAAGGAACCAGAAAGATTTCCTGAAATATTAACCAAATGTTGAGTGAAGTTTTTTTCTTTTTTACGGGGTGGGGAGGAGTATATTGTGGATGGGTTCTATCCTGTTGTTGTGCTATTCATTTAGCCCTAGGCTACTTCTGACAAAGCAGATTCATAATCGAGGCTGTTCCATACTTTTCTTCAGACATATCGTCTCCTTTATCTAAAGCGGTGGTTCTCAGCCAATTTTTGTCTATGGACTCCTTCGATTCCCATTTCCTATTTTACTTTGCCGGATCTCCATAACCTTTCGATGTTTTAAAATATTCTTTTATATTATTAGGAATTGTGTAAAAACATTAAAATATAAATTTTAATCTTTTGTGTATTTGCAGAAGTATTAGCTATTTTATTGCACATAAATTTTAACAATAAAATCTTGTATGGACCCCAGTTGAGAACCACTAATCTAATGCATCCTTCCATTTTAAAGATAGTACAGAATGAGGAGAGAGATTTAATTGCTATTTCTAGCAACCACACAGAAGCTATGAAACACCCTCATCCCCACCCTCCCAAATTGTTGTAATGTTGATATAAATCTGTCCTTGGAGCTGATGACCTCTGATCTGATCCAGCAACTTAGGTCTCTGCAGGATCTGACACAGCAAACCTATGATCGAAAATTGAACTCGATGGAATTTGGGCAACACAAAAGCCTGAAGAAACGAAGAAAGGCTGCTAGATATTTTGTCCTGTGTGCTAACAATTAAGTCCTTCAACAATAAACTATGCTTTTTGTCTACATCTGTTGCCAGTCTTCATTCACAACTAGCCAACCTCTAGACCAGTGGTTTTCAACTGGGGGAGGGTGTCCCATATAGGATTTGGTGGGGAGGGGGTTCCCAATAGTAAATTGGGGATCCACAATAGTATTTTAAGGGCCTCTGAAAACAGTTTGCTTTAGATGTATGCATTGGTATGTATTGCAAGAAACAGCTAGGTTTCTTTCTCTAACAATTTACGAAGTTGAACCTACACAATGTGTGAGAAACAAAATAGGACTTTTGGAAGAATGGCTATGGGGGGTGGGGGTCCACCAGAATAAAATAGCAAACAATGGGGTCCATGAATTACAAAAATAGTTAAGAACCCCTATGCTAGACTGAAGCCAGCCACTTTTACCGCTGATTATTACCATGCAGTCAAGACATTAGCCAACAAAGGAGTTTCTATGCTACTGCTCATCTAACTGCAAATAACAGCAAAACCTTCCCAAATCATATCTACTACCTTCTAATGAGAAAAAGACAAGGGAAAAAAATAATAATGAAATAGCATAATGCTGTACCAGAAAGATTACATTTGAGTAGATGATGGGATGGTTAATGTCTGGAATATTATTCAAAAATTTTTGGGATCAGGTTGGGGCTGATCTGTGGCTGAATCACAACAACTAAACCTGCTATGTACAGGTTGCAACTGCACATTATATACCAGATATATACCATACATGGATTATGATATACATATAAACCTATTCTTTTATTTGTTTCAGTCATTTGACTGCAGCCATGCTGGAGCACCGCCCTGAATGGGTTTTAGTCAAACAAATCGACCCCAGGACTTATTTTCTAAAGCCTAATACTTATTGGTCTCTTTGCTGAACCGCTAAGTTACAGGGAAGTAAACACACCAACACCAGTTTTCAAGTGGTGACGGGGGGGGGGGGGACAAACTCAAAGACACACACACATACGACAGACTTCTTTCAGCAGTTTCCATCTATCAAATCCATTCGCACAAGGCTTTGGTTGGCCCAAGGCTATAGTAGAAGATACTTGCCCAAGGTGCCACACAGTGGGACTGAACCCAGAACCATATGGTTAGGAAGCTAGCTTCTTACCACACAACCACGCCTGGCCTATGTAGCAGAAAAACAAACAAACAAACAGACTGAAATAATAATGAACAGCCTTTGAACTGTATAGGGTTCTCATCAGAAATAGAAGCTAAATCTCTCACAAACCACACCATAACATCTTGAAAGAAGTCATCACAGAATCTAGTCCTAAATACACAACAACAAAAAAAAAAAAAAAAAAAAAAAAAAAAAAAGGAAAAGCAAGAAATGGCAGAGGTGGCATATTTAGAATATCTTTAACCTATTAGTGTTTAAACCGGCCATATCCAGCGCAAATATTTGTTCTGTTTGAAGTTCAAACTGGCCACATCCAGCCTCTAATATCATTCTAAAGATAAACAATTACATTATTTACATTTGACGGATATTTGTCCTCATCTTGCTTGTTGTTAGCACAACGTTTTGGCTGATATACCCTCCAGCCGTCATCAGGTGTCATGGGGGGAAATTAATAACAAACAAGATGAGGACAAACATCCATCAAATGTAAATAATGTAAATAATGTACATAATTCCTCATCCTTAAATATAGAACTGTATAAACAATCACATCATCAAAATCTCAAAATTATGAGATAATCCATGATTAATTCAAAAGAATATGAATAAATATGCATTATATGTGACAAAGTAATCCGAATGCTAAAGGGTTGATCATAGATTTGCATGATCAAGGCTGACCTCTGAGAATGAGAAACAGAGCCATTCTCAACCTTCGTTAGCATTAATTATGGCATTAAGGCAATACAATTTATTAATTTTCTTCATTCTGTTTCATTATTCCTGTAATTATTTACGGAAATTCTCTTCAAGAACATTAAGAATTCTCCAATGGTTGTTGCTATTTATAAAAACAAAATGGCTTTCCTTCAAAAACCGTTTCTGAAACCTCAACCTCATTATCAGAAGGCAGTTCTTTCTATATCTCTTCTTACCTTTATAGTCTTTTATGTCACCATCCCTCCCTCTCTCCAATGGTCCTTTATCTCTCATATTCCTCCTCTACTGCTTACACACACACAATTTAAAATAAGAACAATACATTTGGAGCATAGATTATATTTAAAAAACTACATATACATGTCCACATATACAGATATGATATTCATACATATACAGATATTATACTTACACACACACACACACCTCTAGGTTTCCAAGTCTAAAGAGAAATTAAATCTCAGATAACATTTCATCTCCACAGGTAAATAACCACAACAGCAGCAGCAGTTCTTCACTCAATTACTCACATACTCTACAAGTGACTAATAATAATAAATATCTGAACCATCCTTTCAGTACAACTCCTCCAAAAGAAGGAACTCCACCCTTTCTTTTGTTTCTCCTTCAGTTATCACCTCACCTCTAACAATGCTATATAAACCACAGAGAACTGTCATTCAATAAGCAACAACAACAAACAAAAAAAACAAAACAAAAACAAAACCTCTTATATTTAGCTAAACCTCTTCACAGATAACAAAGGAGTAGGAAACTTGTTAAGAATATCTCAAGTACCATAATTCTTATGTTTAATGCAAGTTCTCTGTAAGAATCGGTAAAAAAAAAAACAAGAAAAACACAGAAACCCCCCCCCCCCCCAAAAAAAAAAATGAAAAAAGAACTACTTGTTTCATTTATAATCTGAAATGAAAGCAGACAAGTGCAACTAAATGTTCTTCACACCATCCCCATGTGGCATATTAAATTACTGAACTGCAGTTCAAACATGACTGCATTGCCACATTCTACATGTTCTACCATGAAATGCTGATGGAGCAACTAAGTGGTCCCTTGACTTGCTAGAAATCTAGAAATACACACCACTCTTATTACATTGAATAATGTGTAAGCCTAGATATATCTATCTTTTGCTTGTTTCACTCATTAGACTGTGCGGCTGTGCTGGGGAACCACCTTGAAGAATTTTTAGTAAAATGGATTGACCCCCAGGTACTTATTCTATCAGCCTCTTATGCTGAACCGTTAAGTTACAGGGACATAAATACACCAACACTGGTTGTCAAGCAGTGGACAAGAGGGACACAAATAACACACAAGGGCCTTCTTAGCTATTTTCTAAGTAAAGGTTTGGTTTTTCATTTCACTGGTCCTCGCATGTTAAAAGCTGAAACTTCAGGACTTTAAACGAAGATACTAATTTTTTTTCTGAGAAGTTGTTAATGAGGACATGTGAAATGAGTGAAATGACACACACACAACAATGGCTTCTCGGTTTCTGTCAAATAATTCTAGTCACAAAGCACTGATTAGTTAACTCAAGACTATAGCAGAAGATATCTCTCCAAGATGCCACACAGCAGAACCGATCTCAGAACCACTTGGTTATGAAATAAACCTCATAGCCTCAAACCTATACATGCTCCTATATAATTGCGTAAACAGAAGAATAAAACTATCGTCAGAAAGAAAGAAAAAAAAAAACAGCAAAGAATGATTTGACAAAGCCCTCCACACTTAACAATCTATGTTGTATTCTATATTGTAGCCAACTTGTGAAAATACTGACTGAAATACAGCCCCACAAAAGTACATTTCCCATACAGGGCAAATCACTTTGACAATCTTTAACAACTGAATAATTTTAAACAGTTCTACAGAAGGAGAAGGGAATTGTGCCAGTTTCATTCTCCTCTTAAAATAATGGTTTCTCAAACAAAGGCAGAAAGTCAGAAATTCTGAAAAAGAAAGAGAAATAGCAACCCCCTCTCCCCCAATATATAGCTGGTACTTTAACTTATTGCTTGTTGAAAGTTGAAACACAAAATCAACTTTGGCAGGATTTAAACTCAGAAAGTAAAGGGATGTAACTAAATGCTATTAAAAAGACCCATTAACCCTTTTTGGTACCATCATGCCTAAACCTGCTTCTAGTTTTATGACAGATGCTTGAAAGAGATGAAAGTTAAAACCTTCCATCAAAATTTCACGTCAAACAATCTTTATAATGGCAAAACAATTTTCACAAATTCTGTATGATTTTCAAAACTAACTGCAACAAAGATTGTGTATTTCAACAGAAATTTGGTAATGAAAGGGTGAAAAAATTCTACTCTGGTACACACTGACCTGAGAGATTCTGTCAATTCCCTCACCCTATTAATAATTCTTACTACTCAAGGCACAAGGCCTGAAATTTTAAAGGAGCGAGCTAGTTCATTACATTGACCCCAGTGCTCGAATGATTCTTATTTTATTGACCCCGAAAAGATAAAAGGCAGAGATGACTGTGGCAGAATTTCAACTCAGAACATGAAGATGAACAAAATGCCGATAAGTACTTTGCCGGGCATGGTAACGATTCTGCCAGCTCACAATCTTAGATGATAATTTCTAATACAGGCACAATTAGGAACAGAAGGTACAGTCATTGATAACAATTGCAATATTAATTTTTCACATGGGCAGTTTGTTCTCTCTTTTGTATGTCCATTAAACTGACCCTAGTCTTCATTTTATTTGGAACCCACCAGCCCAAAAGATAAACGGCAAAATTGAGTCAAGGTGGATATGGATTTACTTAGAATTTAAAGGTATATAACTTAAATACTGCAAGGCATTTTGACCGACACTCCACAAATTCTGTTAAAATGTCCGTCACTGGCACTAACATTATCCTTACCTCGTTTTTAAAATAATGCAATCCAATTAAATACAGACTGGCCATTTCAACATAAGCAGCAGCAGAAGAAGAAGAAGAAGAAGAAGAAGAGTTTGAAATAAGCTGCACAACAGCTGAAGAGGAAGTGAGAGGAAGAGAGCTAACGAGAAAACAATCATTAGTCTGTCGAGTTTAATCAACTCAGCTGGGGCTGGAGAGGGTAGTAACGTCTGAGATAAAAACCTTAATTAGTCCAGCATATGTGAAATATCAGAGATTGGTCGAATGGAACTTCTTCCTATTCCATACAGCACAGAAAAGGCATTCTGTGTGTGTGTGTGTGTGGGGGGGGGCTAAGAGAAATATATGCTATATATGAGAAAAGATAAGTAATTACTAGTTCTGGGCCATTCTTTAATGGACATTGGTAGACAGTAATTAATTAGAACAAAACAGACATCATTAATTAACTTGGTCAAAACCATTGAAATATGTAACTGAACACATTCAGAGGTGGGCAACAGACAACTAAACAGAGAGCAAGATCTTGCAGACCGATGATGAAGACTGGAAGTTTAAAGGAAGTCTTTCTTCCTTCCTTCCTTCCTTCCACTCAGGCTATTCATTGTCAGAGAATCCAGTCAATAATTATCGACTAGAATGTCTTCTGCCTCAAAATTCATTTTCACACACACACACACACAACTTTTATCATTTGTTTGTTTCAGTCATTGGATGGCAGCCATTCAAGGATACTGCCTTGAGGAGTTTAGCTGAACAAACTGACCTCAGCACTTACATTTTTTTAAAAAACCTATTACATATTCCATCAGTCTCTTCTGCTGAACCACTAAGTTACTGGGATGTAAATAAAGGCAGTGCTCTAGCATGGCTGCAGTCAAATGGCTGAAACAAATAAAAGAATAAACCAACACCAGCTGGCAAGTGGTGGTGGGGGACAAACACAAAGCCATGGGGTAAAAAGGGTATAGACGGCCTTCAGTCATAAATGACCATGTGACTGCACCTAGAAAGTTACCCTCTGAGGCACAAGTCTGGGCAAGGTTGTTTATGAAAGACCAACAGTTGCCCATGCATACCAGCCTCCCCACTCCGTGCCACTGATATTATCAAAGAAAAAGGCAAAGGGGCTGGTACAGCTTGGCACCAGTGACATTGCAATTCATTTCTACAGTTGAGTGAATAAAATGTCTTGCTCAAGAACACAACACACAGCCTGGTCCAGGAATCAAACTCGCTACCTCATGATCGTGAGCCTGACGCTCTAACCACTGAGCCATGTGCCTTCACTCAAAGCCACAGACACATAGATATATACATGTATATTCATATATGAAGAGCTTCTTTCAGTTTGTCTACCAAATCCACTCACAAAGCTTTGGTCAACCAAGGCGCCTTGCAGTGGGACTGAATCCGGAACCATAAGGTTGGGAAACAAGACTTTTTACCATACAGCCAAATACATATATACACATACATGTGTGTGTGTTTGTGTGTGTGCATGCCTATGTACACGGGTGTTACCACAGTCCGTATGTATAACAAAGAGGAAAACCAGATCGATTTTGTGCAATATAAAAACAAATCTTCTCCCCTACTTTCCCTAAATTTTTAGGTCAAAATGACAGAATATATAAATAGACACCAGAGGACAGGAAAAAATATTTTCATTGTGTTGCGATGTTTGTTTTTTTTTTTTTTTTCTGACTGGCTTCAGTCATTGGACAGTAGCCACAGAGTAGGATGGGCTGGGGGAGGGGTCACACTACCCATACCACACCCAATAATTGTAGACTGGCACTTGCTGACCCCCAGAAAAGATGAAAGGCAAAGGTGGCCTAGCAAGACTTTTAACTCATTCACACAAACTCATACTACCCCATGGTGGTAGTTCTTGCATGAATGCAACAAATGCTCATCATCATCATCGAAGATAGATAAATGGATATAAATTGAGGATATATAAAGGGATACAAATAACAAATCCAATTTTAATATAAACCCTTCATTTTTATGAGACACAGCTGGAAAGCAAGCAAATAATACATGCTGTATGTAGCCTAGTTCAATGATATGGTTTTTAAAACTGTATGCTTTGGGAGTTGTTCCTGATATAAACATTGGTGGGGTAAAAACCTTGGTTGATGTGTCCCCCCCCCCCCCACCCCACCAAGATATTTTTCTCTGCCATCTACTTTTTAGTACACTCTCAGGCCAAAATTAAAACTAAACCAACCAATCCTGAAGTCAACCAGTAATTAGGTCAACAGTTTACTTGGGTACAGTAATAATGTACCATAAGAGCCCTTGGTCACTGCACATGTGTCAACAATGAATTAACAATATTGATATTGGCCTTACTTCACCCACTCTCCTACACACACACACACTTCAAGACAACTAGGGAACCTCTGCTTGATCTGCTAGAAATAGCAGCCAAATCTCTTTCAAATCGAATACTAGCATTTTAATAATTAGGGGTAGGGGACACATTGAATAATGTAATCAACAATGAATAATCCTGTGATGGATTGGCATCCCGTCCAGGTGGGATATTTATACACCATGGAAACCAGCCCTTATGCGTCAGCATGATGTGAGATGGTAACTTGACCTTTTTTTTTTCTTACTTTCTTACCAACTGAACTCAGAACCTAAAATGATTAAATACTACAAGGTATTTTTGTCAGCTGCCCCACCAATTCTGTCAAGTCACTAGCCTTCAATACTAAAATAGACACATGGTGTTGGATGGTGGGGGAATATTTAATTTAATTAAACCAAGGACTAAAACAGATCAAAAGCGGAATAAATGTGTTTGCAATGGGGAAGGGGGGATTTTAGACTTTTCTTCTTCTACAAAGCAAAACCTAGTTTAGGCTGCCTTTGTGCTGTTTACACTCATTTGCCAATATAGACTGTTGCTAATTTCTTCGGATCCAACTGTTTATTTAGTTGGTACTTTATTTTATCAACCCTAGAAGGATAAACAGTAAAGTTGGCCTTGGCTTCATGTGATCTCAATAAGAAAAATAATGATCTCTTAACTTTGGCAGAAAGCCGTGAATTTTATGTAGAATAAGTTGATTGTGTTGGACCCAGTACTGAACTGGTTACCTTTTTTTCTTCTTTTTTTTTTTTTAATTAAATCACCTCCCTTGAAGAATTTGAACTCAGAAACAGAAATCAACAACAATAACAACAAAAACTAAATACTGACGTGTCTTCGGGAAGATCCATACTTTCCAGTTCTGCTGTAACATCTGCTATTTCTTCTTTGAGTCGCTGGAAAAACACAAAGAAAAGCAAAGAAATGAGAAAAGACTAAGAACACACAGTCAATATTCAACAACATTTTCACTACTGTGTTGGCTGAAAAGCTTATTTTCTTATTAATATGACAATGTTTGTTTATCAATAATGTTGCAAAAAGTTTATTTTTAAATGTGACTTTTTGGATTTGTATTACCACATTTCTGATAAATAAAAACTAGATAAAGAATTTGAAAAAACCATCATTATCATCATCATCGTTCTAATATCCACTCTTCCATGCTCACATGGGTCAAATACAATTTTTATTCAGGCAGATTTTTTCTATGACCGGATGCCTTTCCTGTCACCAACTCTCACTTGTTATCAAGTAAGGTAATATTTTCCTATGGCCAGACAGGTTTTCACAGAATATCGTAAACAAAGGACACTTCTTTCATGATAGTTACAATCACACTCATTTACAACATTCACATGAGGTCAAGAAGGACACAGTAACACACACACACTCATACTGTATATGCCAGCATATAAGACATGCCTTTTTTATTCTTAAATCTAACAATTTTCCATGTGCTTTAATGTGGCCATATTATGGATGGAATATCAAGGTGAGATGGTGT
>NC_142950.1:32515611-32550611 GCF_046866305.1 Octopus bimaculoides | reverse complement strand
TGGAGGGGGGGGGTTATTTAAACAAACTAATTCATACCGCTGAAATAGTCGTCGTCGTCGTAGTAGTAGTAAAGTGCTGGCAGTGTAGAAGACCTAATTAGAAGTTACCTCATTAACAGGAAATTACTTACTAATTGCATCACCACTATCATCATCGTTAGTAACAGGTAACCTGTTCCTTTCATGGACAGGTGGAAGGTGATAAAGATGGAAGGAGGGGGTACAAGGAAAAGTTAAGCACCAAGTGATACAACTGGAAGATTTCAATGAAAAACAAGAACAATTGGAACCTGGGTATAGTCATTGCTGATTAGAGTCAGGTTTAAAAAGTCAGTTTAATCCTATTGATGGCAATCCACCTGAGACCACTGATTCCAACTTGCAAAACCTTCCCATTTTTAACCTTTTTGTTACCATATTTCTGTTGAAACACTGCCTTTTGTTACAACTAATTTCGAAAACAATGAAGAATTTAGTAAAATAACTGTCATTGTTAAGTTGGTATTTGGAATATAAATTTTAAAATTTGGCACAAGGCCTGCAATTTTGAGGGAAGGGTAAGTTGATTACATTGACCCCAGAAGGATTAAAGGCAAAGTTGACTTCAGCAGAATTTGAACTCAAAACAAAGATAAACAAAATTCTTATTTCTTTATTGCCCACAAGGGGCTAAACATAGAGGGGACAAACAAGGACAGACAAAGGGATTAAGTCGATTACATCGATCCCAGTGTGTAACTGGTACTTAATTTATCAACCCTGAAAGGATGAAAGGCAAAGTCGACCTCGGCGGGATTTGAACTCAGAATGTAACGGCAGACGAAATACCGCTAAGCATTTCGCCCGGCGTGCTAACTATTCTGCCAGCTTGTTGCGTTTGGAACATAAATTGACACGGAATTTTGGTGGAAGGTTTTAATTTAGATCACTTTTCAATCAGGAAGTTTCTATCATAGAAGGTATGGTCACAGGTGGGTTGATATCAAAAAGACATTTCAACTGGCCATATCTGGCCCAAATATTCTACTTGTTTTATCTTCTAACCGTCCAGATCTGGCCCCTCATGTCTAACCTACAATGTCATTTTAAAAAATAAACCATCTCAACACTGAAATCTCAAAGCTACAAGATAATGCATGATTAAATGAAAACAACGTGAATACATAATAAGCATTACACTTGACAGAATAATATGAATGTTAAAGGGTTAGAGCAGTGGTCCTTAACTGGGATTTATAAGACCCCTGGGGTGCATATAAAATTTTGTTGTTAAAATTTATGCGCAGTAAATTGATTATATTTTTGCATGACATAAAATATTGTAACAAATTTTTTAGAGATTGAGATGCCTTCAACCGGATCTGTTTGCTGTTGTCCAATGAGTGGAAAAGAACAATATGCTTCTATATGAAGATAAGTTTAATTTGTTCCACTTTGGAAAAGAGGACACTCTGAAACTACCAGGCTTTAAAAAATAAGTTGAGGCTGCTACACTCACAAAGGAATGACTCATTTGCTAACCTCCTACATCCAAATCTCCATCAGATGACTGGTTGGTCTCACCCCTCCATTCAACATTTCCACCAGTTCAGACCTCATTTTAGAAATGTCATAAATAAACGAAATAAAAAGATAAAGGAGGAGGAGGAGGTGGCGAGGAGGGAAGGGTGGAGTGGATATATTTGAGGAATATATTAAGCTCTGGGAAGAACTCTTCTATTCTACAGGGGAGACAGGTAGGCAGGTAGGTAGGTAGAATTAGAGACAGAGAAAAGGGACAAAAGGCAGGTAGGCAGTGAGAAGGGTGAGGGGGGAGAGAGAGGAGGGGGAAGAGGGAAAGAGAAAGAGTGAAAAAGAGAAAATAAAGGTGGTGGTGCCTAAAACAGCTGAGATAACATTAAAGGTGGATGAAAACTGAATATTTACCCCTCCGTACACACACACACACACACACACACACACACACAACAGAAGGTAAAAGAAAGGGTAGAAAAAGATGAACACACCAACATAAACTGAACTCTACTATAAGCTACTTAATACCCTCCTAGTCTATAAACCCTCAAATATAAACACCCTACTTTATATACACCCTCTATCCTAGTTTATTATATACCCTTGCATAAATACAGGAAATCTTAATTATTCAAACACAACATTCAAGTAAATGTAATATAAAGAAAATTGTAATTAAATGTATGGGAAAGTGTAATTACATTTACTATGAAAATACAAACATAATAAATATATTAAACTAAGAAATAAAACTGACCTTTTTTTAATGATATAATTATGTATTTAATGAATGAAATATAATACTATGTAATTAATCAAAAATGTATTTCTTAGGCAAAAAATAATTCAAACTTCATCCAGAAGGCAGCAATTAAGGATTGCAAAGGCTACATGTGAACTTTAGGCTCTATCTAGGTCTCCCACTTCTGTCTAACACTATCCCCTCTCTTTCCCTGTATGTGTGTGTGTGTGTGTGTGTGTGTATGCATGTACACACACACACACACACACACATTGCTTTACTTGTAAATAGATTAGGGTTGTTGACAGGAAGGGCACCAGGCCATAGAAGATCAGCCTGAATAACTTCTGTCTAACCTTCGCAAGCATGGACAATTGCATGGTAAGATGATGACTGTGATAAAGAGAGAGAGAGAGAGAGAAAAATGGGAAGTCTAACCAGTGGTACAATAACAATGACCACCAGTCTTCTAAGCCGGGACACACACACACACACAAATACACAATATGTCCAGTGTATTCCTGTCTGAGAAACTGGCAGCATGTCAGGGCAACTTCAAACTCTATACAGAACTCGAGAGAATTAAATGACAATACAACCCCCCCCCTTCATTAGTTACTGTCAATATAAATTCTTCCTATCAACAGACCAACCGATGTTTGTTTTCGTTTTGTTTTTGCTTTAATTTTCTTATTATAACAATCGACTTATTATTTAAAGAGAAGATGATGATGATGAGAAGGTTTCCCCTTCACTGCAATCGCCCACACATCGGTTTATATTCAACAGGACAGTGGATGATGAAAGAGAGTCAGCGATCAAGCCCCCCCCCCCCCAAGTCTGGGGATAGATAATACTTTCTTTCAAGTTTTAGCACAAGGCCTGAAATTCTGAGGGGGCAGGATGGAAGTCAATTACATCAAGAAGTACATGACCGGTATTTATTTTATTGACTCTGAAAGGACGAAAGGCTAAGTTAACCTCGACAGCATTTGAACTCGGAACGTAAAGCCAGATGAAATACTACTAAACATTTTGTCTGGCATGCTAACAGTTCTGCAGGCTTGGCGTCTTTCTAGGGAAAAATTATAAAAATAACAGTACCAGTCAACAAGGGAGGCCACACGTGATAATCCGACATGCTAGAAATAGCAGCTATATCTCCATCAAATCGCATATTAGAATCTTTAAAAAAGGAAGATCATTAGATAATCTAAGACAGGGGCTTTCAAACTTTTTGACTTGCGGACCCCTTTATATTTCAGGCTTTACCTTAGGGACCCCCTTATAAACGCTTATGAAATTTATACATAAATATTTGCTTAAAAAACATATATTTTTACATTTATTTATTTAACAGTATTTAACAAAATAGGTTTATTGTCAATTAAAAAGATTTCGATTAAAAAACATATATAAAATCAAATTGCCCATAAAAAGTATTTGCTGTCCACAGACCCCCCCCCCCTGTGGTCCGCGGACCACAGTTTGAAAACCCCTGATCTAAGAGACACATGCATGAAGAAAAAACAGCATCTTTCTCAGCTGAAATACTTTTTGATTGTGGTTACTAGGTCAAACTGACCTAGGGCTAAACAACAGTAAAGAACCTGTTAGATTATACAGTCCATGATATATTGGATTTGATTAAAAGACTAGGCAGTTATGTTTGGTACACTTCTTAGTCATAAATATGATAGATTAGAGCTGATCTAGAATTAAATCACAATAACAACAGTAAAAGGAGACATTAGCTAATGTAGTCTTTAGATCAGTGGTGCTCAACCAGGGTCCATATAAAATTTTGGGGGGTTTGCACAACAAAATAGTAAACTGGGGATCCACAATATTTTTTGAATGGTCCTTTAGATGTATGTGTTGGTATATTTTGCAAGAAACAGCCAGGTTTCTGTCTCTAACATTTTACATAATTCCACCTATACAAGTTAATGTGTGATCCTCGAAGCTTGCCCCGACCCGAAGAACACTAGGAATAGCAGCTGCTTCTCCCAAACCTAGACCGTCGTTTCGCACGTCCTCTCTTGACAACAGCCCCGTTCAAAAAAGGGCACGAAATCCCGATCAAAGCTCCCTCTGCCCTTCTTCCTCTTCCGGTCAGCTCCCCAGTCGCTGACGTCATACCACAGTATCTAAAAAACTAGTTTTTAACTATCAAACGGCTACAGAATAAAACAAAATAGTAATTAAAGGGGGTTCGTAGATGAAAAATGGTTGAGAACCCCCTGTCTTAAATAATGACAGGTCACAGAATGGATTTGATTTACAGGACCACGACTATTTGAAAGAGATGTCAAAAACATGACCACCTACCTACTATATATTTACAACAGGTACCAATTAAAAAAAATTTTTTTTTTTTGAGTGAGGGTGGCCTAGAGGTTAGGGTGGCCTAGAGGTTAGGGTGGCCTAGAGGTTAGGGTGTTGCACTCATGGTTGCCAGATCAGGTCTGGGTGGTGCGTTGTGTTCTTGAGCAAAACACTCCATCTTGTTCTGGAATCGCTTCGATATCAGTCGGACATGTAGCAGAACAATCACTATATAAACGAATTATCTGTGCAGGATGCTCAGCAGAAAAATTGCACAAGTGTTTTTACTCGAACTGAAGAGACTACTACTATTAGTAGTTAAATGAATTCTATTCGCCTTGATAACGAACGATGTAACGACGCTGGTGCCTACTAAAGAGGAGCTCAGTACGTAATTTGAGGTCAGAAACAGGAGAACAGAGGTCATGTAATAGCTATTTCTTTAATTGAAACTTAATTGTCAACAACAGTTTATACATGTAGTTGTGTCTACATAGAAAGACAAGTACTCTGGATATGCCAGCAATATACTCCAAACTTTTTTTTTTTTTTTTTTTTTGTTCTGGCTAGCTGCAAATTTATCCGTTTGTGTGACTAATAAACTATTAATTAGTAGTGAAAACCCATCTGAACAATTTTTAAACTAATGAGGAAATGCAATGTCTAAATGAGGAAACAATTTCAGAAAGGGTCAAAATTTTACTGGGTCAACTTTTATTTTTATTTTTATTTTTCATTTATTTGCATTTCTTTTTTTTATTTTTTATTTTTATTATTATTTTATATAGGTTTATGTTGTCCACTTAACTGTAAGATGAGTAACTCCTTGATGGATTAGCATCCCATTCAGAGGAAATGTAGGCCTGCCCAGCTAGCCTCTGGGTTGGCATCATTTGAAAACTACAACACAAGGAAGTGCAGAGTGGCTGAGTGTATAACAGTGGTTCGCACCATTTTTGTTTATGGATCCGTTTAATTCCTATTTCACTTTCCTGGACCGCCATAAGCCATTCAATATATATACATAAAAAAAAAAAATCCACTCTTTTACTTGTTCCAGTCATTTGACTGCGACCATGCTGGAGCACCACCTTAAAGGGTTTTAAGTTGAAGAAATCAACCTCAGGACTTATTGTAGTACTTATTCTATCGGTCATTTTTGCCAGACTGCTAAGTTACAGGGATGTAAACACACCAGAATCAGTTGCCAAGTGATGGCGAGGGAGACAAACACAGATACACAAAGATACACACACACATAAATATATACATATACAATGGGCTTCTTTCAGTTTCCATCTATCAAATTCACTCACAAGGCTTTGGTCGACCTGAGGTTAGAGTAGAAGACACTTGCCCAAGGTGTCAGACAGTGGGACTGAACCTGGAACCATGTAGTTGGAAAGTGAGCTTCTTATTTCTTTACTGCCCACAAGGGGCTACACACAGAGGGGACAAACAAGGACATACAAACGGATTAAGTCGATTATATCGACCCTAGTGTATAACGGGTACTTATTTAATCGACCCCGAAAGGATGAAAGGCAAAGTCGACCTCGGCGGAATTTGAACTCAGAACATAACGGCTGATGAAATACCGCTAAGCATTTTGCCCAGTGTGCTAACGATTCTGCCAGCTTCTTACCACACAGTCATGCCTGCACCTATTATTAGGAATTGTATAAAATAATTTAAAACATTTTGTGCATTGAAGAAGTATAACCAATTCATTACAGATAAATTTTAACAACAAAAATCTTATCTCCCCCCACAAGGATCATATGGCTTGTAGTTGAGAACCACTGGTGTATAACAGCATCCAACAGCTGATAATAGAAGGTGGTGGAATCTGCTAACATTCAATTGTGAAGATGTTGTTTAGTCCCAGATCAGCTCAGACAGAACAAACTCAGGGCCAAAAGGTGTTCCAACCACAACTATGCCTTCTTTTAATCAGGGCCATAATGTGTTCTACTCATATTAAAATGGTAGAGTGTGATCTAAGGGTGACTTCTCCTCCACTGCATGATAGTGACCTTATTTTCTTGCCAAGTTTAAAAGTACCACCTAGTGTCTGGGTTCTTTCAGCAGGGTTCACATCGCATGCATTCAGACCCGATCTTTGATCTGAAGACTTTCCTCCCTTCCCAACATCAGTCTCGGAAATCCTGAAAAGCATAAAAAAACGCTACCCTTCCTCCTATAAAAAAGGACACTTTGAATAATGTAGTCCTAGATGCACAATGTCTGAATAATAGACAAAGGCAGCCATAGCTGAAATACCTTTGATCACAGTTCTACTGGATTGGGGCTCACCAACAAGGAAGCTAAATAACGAAGAAGGACACAGACAATATAGCCAGAATCATTATGAATAGAAGACATGATAGTCATGGCTTGAACACCTTTGAGCACAGGCCTATGGTTAAACAACAGCAACATTCCAACGACCTTAATAATTTTTATGTATGTTTTAATAACATACATAACTAAATTATTAATTATAGTTTAATGTAATTACTACAGATAGAAAAATAAGCTACATTTTTTTATTCCTATCCTTAGTTAATTATTTATCCAAACAATAAAGCAATAACAAACTTCTAATGAACTATAAACAAACTAACCAAATTAACTATTCATACTATGCCACAATGACTTTTTTCCAACTCAAAATGAAGGAAGGGTGTCTACTGAAGTGAGAGCAAATAATAATAAATTTTCCTACTATAGGGACAAGGCCTGAAATTTTGAGTGGGCAGGGGCCTAGTTAATTACGTCGATCCTAGTGCTCAACTAGTGCTTATTTTATTGAGACCTAAAGGATGAAAGGTAATAGGCAGCATTTGAACATCATCATCATCGTTTAACATCAATTTTCCATGCTGGCATGGGTGGGATGGTTTGACAGGATTGGCAAGCCAGTAGGCTGCACCAAGCTCCAATTTGATCTGGCAAGGTTTCTACAACGGGATGCCCTTCCTAACGCCAACCACTCTGAGAGTGTAGTGGGTGCTTTTTACATGCCACTGGCATAGGAGCCAGTCGGGGGGCACTGGCATTGACCACATTCAGATGGTGCTTTTTACGTACCACTGGCACGGGTGCCAGTCAGGCAGCACAAACACAAAGGCACACACGTTCACAAAATAGCTTCCAAATTCATTCACAAGGTATTAATCCACCAAGGGCTTTAGCAGAAGACACTTGCCCAAAGTGCTGCACGGTGGGGTTGAACCTGAAACCATGCGGTTGCAAAGCAAGCTTCTTGATCATACAGAATCTCACTGCTTTTGTAACATAGGAACAATATAATAGTCTTATATACAGAAAATTTAATTCTATTTCCTTGATGCATTAAATTAACAAAGGAGCCTATATGTGGTTATCTGACCTACTGATGTGTAATGAGGATGAAAAATTGGTGGCAGCTTTCCAGGCTATAGTCAATTTCATTGTTTAGTAACAGTCCAGAATACCATGGCATCATATGTGCAATTAATTTATACTGTAATTGCCCAGGCTATTTCCAGTTGGTTCCAGTTGTATATATGTATGTATGTGTGTGTGTGTGTGTGTGTGTACTAATTAATAGTAACCTTATATTCTTCTAGAAAAACTACTAATAATACAAACAATTACAGAGGTCAATTTCCACCCAAATCAACTGGGACGTTTTGGTACATGACTCCTATCTCTTCGGTTCTTGTGGAGCTGCTGTTTCATCTTCTACAATGCTAAACTTGATCAAACAGAAAGTAATGCAAAAATGGACATAACTTTATTGTGAGCTTGCTGCACAATGGCTGCAGCTACAATGCATCACAGAATATGGGAGATTTTGGATATATATTTTTTTGTTCCAATCTGGTGACAGGGGATGAAACAAGGACATATTTTTTTTTAATTTTTCAGAAATCAAGCTTCAATCTGGTGTCACACTTCTCCAAAGCCTATGAAGTTCAAGGGCAAAAAAAACAAAACAATGTTATGGTGACTGACTTGGTTTGGTGGGGGGCGGTGGGATAATAAGTGAGTCATCCTCCTTGATTTTCTAGAACATACTATGAACAAGAAGCAGTCCACTGAAACACTTAAAAGCTTAGAGAAGCTATAAAAGAGGAAGAGACCAAACAAGAATCTGAAGTGTTTTTACAGTTGGATAAATTACTTATCAGGAAGCAACAACTCAACCATGAAGTGTGACTCACTTGTCACATATTTGATGTGATGAGATGTTAATGCAACAGCTGTTTTTTTTTTTAAAGCTCCAGATCACTTTTGATCAAGTAGAACTATAATTAAAGATGTTCAAGCCTTTAATAACCCTTTAGCATTCAGATTTCTTTGTCAAATGTATTGCTTATTTATTCACATTGTTTTGAATTAATCTTGCCTTATCTCATAGTTTTAAGATTCCAATGGTATGTTTGTGCATTTTGAAAACGACATTGTAGGGTAGGTGTGAGAGGTTGGATCTGGTCAGTTTGAACATAAAACATAAAATAGATTGACATTCATGTCAACACCAACCTCTCTCTCTCTCTCTCTCTCTCTCTCTCTCTTTTTTATTCTCAGACATAATGTATCTTGGTATATATTAACCAATATGGTCTGGATGAGATCTAAGGGAGATTTCATTGCTATCTTAGAATGTCAAGTGATCACACAAGAGACTTCTTTATTAGATCACACATGATGAGAGACTGTATACTTGTTCATGCTGACATGTTTTTCCATGGGTCAGACGTTACTGAGGTACTGTTTACAGCTAAATGCTCATCCAGTCACTAATCCTCACCTGTTTTTCAAACAAGGTATGTTTCATTTCACATGGCTTTGAAGGCACAAAGCAAGTTTGTTGAGAGAAGTGACATTATCACTCAAAGCCCACAACTTTTAGAGAAGAAAGTACAAATGTGAACACACAAACACACACATACACACACTCTCTCTCTCTCTCCCATTCAAAATCTACTCACAAGGCTTTGGTTGACCCAGCACCATAGAAGACACTTGCCTAAGATGCTACAAAGTGGAATTAAGTCGGAAACTTACACGGGTGAGAAATTCATGCATTAGAGGTACCAGCAATGTGAAATCACTCATACTGAGTGTGTAATGAAGCCTCACCAGAGGATTGCCTCTAACAATAATGATAGCCTTCACTTCTCTCCACACACATACACACACCATACAAACAACAGTTATCAGGTTGACTGAAAGAGAATGGTGAGAAAGACATAAAATGCAAAGGGGAGTGAGTGAGAAACAGAAAGAGTGTGCTTGTGAAAAGGAGAGAGAGAGAGTATGTTGTACTTCACCAACCTTGATGTCGAGTTCAAGCTGCTGCTTCCGTCCCCTTATTGTCATCAGGAGTTGCTGTTCATCCTCAGTCAAGTCTAGAAATTAAAAGAGGAAAAAGACACATAATAAGCAAAAGTTAAGACAGTTTGGGACAAATTCTTCACAGACAACAAACATCTGCCTATCTCTATTACACATATAATACAGGCGATGTAAGGTTAATTCCTGGAGAACACAAGGTTACATAGAACATAGAATAAATGGACACAAACGTTGATGGTTTGACCATACAAACAAAGCATAACAGAAGCTAGAATCTTCAGCCAACTTTTGATTTGAGATGTACAAACTTATGTTCTGTCACCAGAGTCCTATTCATCTGTTCCTTACCATTAATGTGTGTGTGTGTGTGTGTGCATTATCACCGACATGTTTACACACACACACACACACACAAGTACTTATACAAAATACTTTTCGTAGTTTAATTTCTCTACAAGGTTTATAGAGGGGGTGGGGGTAGAGGGCAAAGAGTACATGGCATTTTGTACTTTCGTCATCATTTCATTAAAACCATGCACACACACACACTCACTCACAAACACACGCACAGGCAGCAATGTGAAAGCAGATTGTGTTGAGATGTTAACAGTCAAAGATAATGGCATGAGTTAACGATCACACACACACACACACACACATACATGTACTCAAACACACACAGTGTCAGTTAAAAACTATTGAGTAATACAACACAACATTGTGAGTCATGCTGCAATAGCAATTAAGAGGATGTTCTGGCTGTTTAGCTTCAGGTCAGTTCTGATTAAACAGAAGTATATCAATAGTAAAATTATTCCATCTTTGACCACCACATCCTTGTTTTATATGTATCATCACCATTTAACATCCATTTTCCATGCTGGCATGAGCTGGACAGTTTGACATGAACTGGCAAGCTGTAGTGATGAACCAAGCCTCCAGCTGTCTGTTTTGGCCTGGTTTCTACAGCTGGCTGTTCTTCCTAATGTCATCAACTTTACAGAGTGTACTGGCTGCTTTTTACATGGCATCAGCACAGGTTCTTCCTACATGACAGCAGCACCAGTGGGGTTGCCAAGTAGCTTGTGAGACAAAAGACCTCTTAGTTGAGAGAAGGAGTAGAATCACTGGAAGTATAATGGAGGGACAGAGACAACTTACACATCATCATCATCGTTTAATGTCCGCTTTCCACGCTAGCATGGGTTGGACGATTTGACTGAGGACTGGTGAACTGGATGGCTGCACCAGGCTCCAATCTGATCTGGTAGAGTTTCTACAGCTGGATGCCCTTCCTAACGCCAAACACTCCGAGAGTGTAGTGGGTGCTTTTATGTGCCACCGGCACAAAGGCCAGTCAGGCGGTACTGGCAACGGCCATGCTCATATATATATATATATATATATATATATATATATATATATATAAGTCAGTAAATAGTGGGGTTGTGTTAACCGCAAGTGGAGAAATAATAGGAAAATGAAAAATAATAAGGCAGAATGCTAAACTGGAAGCATATTTTAATAAAGATTTCTAACCGGCTTTCATTGCGAAGCAAATTTTCAAGAAGAGGGAGAATGAAAATGTTTTTTACAAAGAAGTACAAAATGAAGAAAATAATATATAAAAAAATAACTATACCAATACATTATATTGTCTTTGAGCTTTTAAAGTTCAATGGTAATCCATGTATATAATGGTTGGAAAAATAAGGATGCAAGAGAATTGAGAGTTGTGTTAGGTTTAAAAAAAGGGCTAAAAGTTTGTGTTAAGCAGGAAGTGTGGTGTCAAAACAGGAAGTGTGTGTAAGGGGAGACAAATCTTTTTAGTTGGAGTTATGAACTCTTTTTTTCATAACTCCAACTAAAAACATTTGTCTCCCCTTACAGACACTTCCTGTTTTGACACCACACTTCCTTCTTAACACAAACTTTTAACCCTTTTGTTAAACCTGATACAACTTTCAATTCTCATGCATCCTTATTTTTCCAACCATTATATACATGAATTACCATTGAACTTCAAAAGCTCAAAGACAATATAATGTATTGGTATATTTATTTTTGTATATATTATTTTCTTCATTTTGTACTTCTTTGTAAAAAACATTTCCATTCTCCCTCTTCTTGAAAATTTGCTTCGCAATGAAAGCTGGTTAGAAATCTTTATTAAAATAAAGAGATAGTTGTCTTACTATATGAAAAGAGATAGTTGTCTTACTATATATATATATATATATATATATATAGTAAGACAACTATCTCTTTTCATTCGCTCTCTGTTTATTTCCTCATGTTCCTTTCTGCTGAAGAGTGTAGGCTCGAAACATCAGGAGGTAGGAGGCTGAATTTATTTATTTCACCAGTTGATATCCATAACTTATTTCAGTGTATAATAACTCATTTTACATGTCTGCATTAATGTATATGTTATGAATTGCATAGTACTAATGTACATCTTACAAATGAATGCAGATCAACAATTATATAGCTCATCAGATCAACAATATATATAAATGCATCATTTATTAAGGATGATGCCATAACCATTGTAATAGTTATTATTGCTGTAGTTAGCTGTTGCAGAAGTAGCAGTAATTGTATGTCGACTTTAGAGGACCAAGAATTCCATGCGAAATGCAGCAGGATTCGGAAAGACAGTGACAATGTTTGAATGTTTACACTATATACTACACTGACATGTATGCCAGAAAACATGGCAGAACCGCTCAGCTGTAACAATGATAGTAAATAGCTCTACTCTAACCACAAAATTAAGTTAGTCTCAACTGAAGATTTTTCTAAACCATTCTACAACAAAGAACAACAATCAATACATTTAATGGAATTGAAAGCTGAATATTAGAGTAAGAAGAAATGGGTGGTTAGAATGCTTTTTAAAAAAAATTCATGTGCATTTAAACATTTTTTATAAATATTGTTATTGTTATTTGAGGTTTTGTTTTTTTTTTGCCTTTTCCTTTTTGTAAACTATTTTCTTTTCTCTGCATTATTCTTTATTATTTGAAAATGCATTTTTTCCTCCCTTATGCTTTGATTATAAAAATCTGAATTTAGGTAAGTGATGGTGGTGGTTGTGCGCTGGTGATGGAGATACCGAAATTAGCTTAGGCTTCGCTAGGAGCTCTAACTAATACTGACATGAAATTAGATGAGAATTTATGAGATTCTACAAGCATATAAGGAAGAGATCTCTAAGAAAGTCTCCATTTGAAAGAATAAATTAAAATATTAAAGAAGCTAATTGGACATGAATAGTATTTAAAAGCAAAATAAATAAAACATGAATAAAAGCCAAAACAAACAAATGATGCAATTGAGAAAAGAAATTCTATTGGAGGAATAAATAGAAATCAATCGCATTAAGCATTGACAATTCTTCTCCCATTGAGTATCTTTTTCTTCTTGTTAGCCACTTTTGTATCAAAAGATGCAATTCAATGAAGCAATGAGAGAACAGCCAGGTAGTAGCTGTTCAATCACTAGAAATAGCAGCCAAATCTTCCAGAAATCACTCCCTACTGTCTTAAACCTTTAACTGCTAAATTAAATTTCATGGTTATTCCAGTAATGACTGAAAGAAATAAAAGATAAAGTACCCTATAAAGATATATATATATATATATATATATATATATATACCTATATACTCATATAATGATGCAACGACTATAAAGCTTGAAACACGTGTACCGCGGAATCCTTTGTGTTCTGTTTTAATTTTACGTTTTTAATTTATATATATATATATATATATATATATATTGACCACTAAATCCACAAATTTTTAAAATTCTCTCTCTGTTTATTTCCTCGTGTTCCTTTCTGTTGAAGAGCATAGACTTGAAACGTAAAAGACTTTCTCACCTTCCCAATCGTCAAACTTGCTTGTTGTTTATACACCTGTCTTCATCTTTTGTTTTTCAGTAAATTTCAATTATATATTAGTGACACACACACACACACAGAGAAAAATAAAAAGACTTGCAAGATATAGAGATAACGTTCTGAGATATTTTTCGAAAGACATGCAAAACAACTTTGCCAGAAGTTTCTAGTTCAAACCATCATACATCCACTTAATCAACTTCTGTAAATGGAGACAGCTTCTTACCAATGTAAAAGGAACCGTGACATATATAGAAAGTCATATCAGAAACTAAAAATAGATTCAGTAGGAAACTTGGAATCATTGACTGAAATGAGACTAGAAACAAGAAGAAATGACGAAGCTGTTGAGTTTGGAACAAATATCAAATGTCTGAAATATTGAAAATATTGAAGAAGAAGAATATAGAATAAAATAAGCTAATACTTTTATCATCATTATTATTATTATTGTAAAAGACTCATTCTACGTTCTTATTTTCCATATTTTTTTTTAACAATGTACTAAAAAATAAAAATAAAACAAGCAAACTTATTCAACAATGAATTAACTGTTTTCATTAATTATAACAGAAATAAGCTCCAAACTATTTTTTCTCTTTCATAATGCATTATTATTATGAAGCATATTTTAGTTGTTTTATGTTGTCATTTTTAATGAAATCTTATCTGCAGAACATAAACCCAATATCTGTCAGGAGACATCACATCACACCAGATGCTGAACAGTCATCAATAATCCCTGAATAACCGCATCAATGTTCACTGATTCATGGAGAAATATTGATTTCTATTCTCATGTTTGAGGATTGTGTAGTCGATTGCATTGACCCAAGAACTCAACTGGTGTTGAGATGAGCCAACAAGGAGACCTGTAGATGGGCATTCTGCTTGCTAAAAATTACAGCTAAATCTCCAGAACAGGATGATCATGGCTTCAATCAGAGCTGACCTTGGGTTAAATAACAACAGGTAAATATTTTATTATTCACAGAAAGATGAAAGGCAAAATCACCTGTGGTGGAATTGGACTCAGAATGAAAAGGGATAAAAGTAAATACCACAAGGCACTTTTCTTTAGTTATCTTTTAATTCTGTCACTGATCCATTCAAAGTGAATATTGTAAATGTTTGTAGAAGTGAAGTGGCTGAATGGATAAGGTAATTAGTACACAAGCTCTTAGGTTCAGAGTTCAAATCTCATACAGGAATTCTAAATATTTCTCAAGAAAAAACATTTTATTCTACTTTGCTCCAGTTTCACTCTTTTGATACAAACTTGCCTGAAACTGCTCTTGGTTCTAAGACGCAAATATCCTGTTTTAAAGTGTTTAAATAATCCCTCAAAATTTCATGTTAATTCAGGTTTCAAACACCAGCTTGTTTACCAACCACGTGGTTGAGGGTTCATTCCCACTGCATGGCACCTTGGGCAAGTGTCTTCTACTATAGCCTAGGGCCGACCAAAGCCTTGTGAGTGGATATGGTAGACGGAAACTGAAAGAAGCCTGTCGTATATATGTATATATATATATGTGTGTGTATGTGTTTGTATGTCTGTGTTTGTCCCCCCAACATCGCTTAACAACCGATGCTGGTGTGTTTACGTCCCCGTAACTTAGCGGTTCGGCAAAAAAGACCGATAGAATAAGTACTAGGCATCCAAAGAATAAGTCCTGGGGTCGATTTTCTCGACTAAAGGCGGTGCTCCAGCATGGCCACAGTCAAATGACTGAAACAAGTAAAAGAGTATTATTTTCAAAATCAATTGCAACAAAAGCTGGATATGGTAACAAAAAGAGTTAAGCTAACAATTGTTGTTGTTGTTTAACCCAAGGACAGTCCCGGCTTGAACAGACTTATGATCAAAAGCATACAAGCAATTGCAATATCTCATAAAATAGAGCTTTTAGTATTTCAATGTTTGTTTTCGTATGTAATTTGAGGAGATTTGCTCGCTATTTCCAACATGTTGTGGAACATTGTAAGACCAAGCTGGCTCCTTTGTTCTCTTGTTCAATCTAGTTATTAGCAATAGGTACCAGATTTCCTGGGAAAGGTCAGTCGGATTAGCCGCCATTTGACACATACATATGATCAGGAAAGGTCAAACACTGCCCTTATTTAACACACTAGAGCATGGGATACATATCCCTAGAGGGTTAAAGAAATTCTTTATCATTTTTCAGGCAGAGGTTGGTTGGTTGGTTGGTGATCTTTCAAATGTTGTACATTTAATATGGCAAACAAAAGGAAACAAACTAATTGCCATTATGTGTGTATGAGTAGCTTTATGCTGTGTGTGTGTATGTATATATATATATATATATATATATATATATATACAGGGTGCGGTGAATAAATTGTCGTCTAAATCACACAAAAATGAAAATAACACTGACATCTCATTTTAACAGATATACCAAAATTACATAAAAATATCCATAAAAAACTACTGCCAGATATTTTGTCTGACATTGACAATTCTGTCAATCCAAATGCGTCATTCATAATAATCACTTACATATCACATGCAGGACAGAACCATTTAGTTAACTGACAAAACTATCTCCACCACCACCACCACCACCATCACCAATCTATAAAAAAAACTGCATTTTACTATCCTTATCACTGTACGCCTATATTGCACTGTAGCACACTCCTCCTCCACCATCTATTATATTTATTTATACACATACACACACACAAGTATTGTCTTCCTCCGGCACTTTCCAAAGTGCCCAACAGCTGACAATGGAAGTCTGCACTCTCCGACAAACTTCCACTGTCTACTGATGTCAAGTCTAGCTACATTCAATGCTCAGTTGCCTTTTCAAGAAGCATCTCCTGATGGATACTTCCTATATATCCATACAGGCTACTTCAGAAACAGCCAATACCAATGTAGTAGTCTAATATCCAACAAGGAGTAATAATGGTAGCGTCAAGACATCTCTCATAGCAGACAAACACGAAGTCAACCCGAAAACTCATTATTATCCTACAGTTATCCATCCAACTTCTCTGCCTACTATTCTAGGGAAGTTCGTTGGAGTAGAGTCCTCAGGTATCTTCTCCTGGGGCTCCATCAGAATCAACGTTCATTAGATTTTTCCAGCTGGATTCCAAAGTATGACTAAAAATGGAAGGAGACATTAACTAACGTAGCATTAAATATACTATGTCTGAAGTAAAAGGCATGACAGACATAACTGGAACGTCTTAGAACATAAGATTTGCTGAACCAGGACTGACATGGAACTAGGCCTCTTAACTGCACAGCCATGTCTAGGACAGATAATTTAACTTTGTTTTATATGATGGCTACAATGCTGATGATGATTCAACTGCTCTATTTATTTGAGACTATACAGATGCGATATTAGCCAGTGTGTGTGTGTGTATGTATGCAAATGTACTGTGTGTGTGTGTGAGTCATATGTGAGTCACAATGCTGGTACTACAGATTCATACTTGAGATATAAGTGTCACAGAGACACTTCTGAGATTTAACCAAAGTGAAGTAGAGAGTTCAGTTAAAGTCAAGCTGTGTATATGTATAAATACATATACACATAGACAACCCAACACACGTCTTTTCCCTAAGTGACCACAGGCCTTAGGTGGTGGTGGTGGTTTGGTAGGTCAGATGCTATAGTCTTATCATCATCCCTCTCTTCCTTGCGTTTTTTTCAGTATAAAATGATGTCATTGATGGTTAGTTTAACTGTCTTCTTCCTTCTCTTTGATGTTTAGAAGAGATTCGAAGTAGAAAGAAAAATCAGTAGATCACTGATGTAGATAGTTTCAGATATTTAGTCATGTCTATGTTCTGAGTTCAAATCTCATGGAGATCAACCTTACCTTTCATCTGACCTCTCTCTGTCTGTCTGTCACACCCTAACTCTTCATCATCTGGTACAAGATCACCTCCTCCAATGCCACACACCCACTTTTCAAAGGATCTTTGTATTGCAAGTTACTTGGTGACCCTGCTGGTGCTGGTGCCACGTAAAAAGCACCCAGTCCACATTGTTAAGTGTTTGGCATTTGGAAGGGCATCCAACAGTAAAAAAAAAAAGAAGAGAAAAAACTATGCCAAAAATGACCTCGCCTGTGCTGGTGCCACGTAAAAAGCACTCAGCCCACTCTGCAGAGTGATGGTGTTAGGAAGGGGACCCAGCTGTAAAAACCATGCCAAAACAGACAGCGAAGCATGGTGCAGTCTGGGACTAACTTTTCAAAGTTCATTAATGTTTCAACATCTAAATCTTATTTTTTGATGGACTGAGTGTTAATGTTCCCCTACCCACTATTTTTAGAGTAGATTTATACAAATAGGCATAGGAGTGGCTGTGTGGTAAGTAGCTTGCTTACGAACCACATGGTTCCTGGTTCAGTCCCACTGTGTGGCACCTTGGGCAAGTGTCTTCTACTAAAGCCTCGGGCTGACCAAAGCCTTGTGAGTGGATTTGGTAGACAGAAACTGAAAGAAGCCTGTCATATATATGTATGTGTGTATGTGTTTGTGTGTCTGTGTTTACGTCCCCGTAACTTAGCAGTTCAGCGAAAGAGACTGATAGAATAAGTACTAGGCTTACAAAGAGTAAGTCCTGGGGTCGATTTGCTCGACTAAAGACGGGTGTTCCAGCATGGCCGCTGTCAAATGACTGAAACAAGTAAAAGAGTAAAATAAATCTAGGTATGTATAGTCATCTACAAAGCTGATTGAATAAAACTTTGCTTCAGTTTATATAATACGCAATCCCATTTCTGCGACATTATATATTAAATTGGACTCTGCTTTTAATATCAAGTTTCCCTACCATCAGCAAATGTTCTGTGATTCCTAATATTTCTTTAAAATAGAAAAAAGTTAAATACACATACATGCACGTGTGTGTGTAAACAAATAAACTACGCACTTCCAACGAAAGATGTATTTAGCACTTAAGTTTTTGCACCGGAAAACAAAAAACAACTTATGTACAAAATACAACTGAATCACATGAGACTTGGCTGTAGATGCACTGAAGCTTTTAAGGTTTTCATTTCTGAACATCAGGAAAACAATCAGAATTAGCCTGACATTTTGAAATAAGAAACTTTTTTAAAGTAGCATATCGTGAAATCCAGTTGTGAAATATTTCACACATTTATGATGGTAAACTGGCCAATCAACAAGTACATCTAAACACGATCATCTTAGTTTTACACCCCACTTCTCCATTGCAGGCTTAGATTGGTCAGAATTTTCTGAGTCAATATCTCATGATCGGATGCCTTTCCTGTCATTAACCCCTTTTGGTCACCACATATGCCACTTAGTAAACAAATATATCAGCACGAGACAAAACTGGTATCCTCGAACAAACTGACACTGTACAAAAGTCCGTCCTGTCAATCAAGCAGAAGCGAATAAACTAGATCTGAATCTATCCCAAAGGTCCTCAGTTGGGGTCCATATAAGTCTTGTTGGGGTGGGGTTCCTTATAAGGTTTAATTTGTTAAAATTTATGCACAAGAAGCTGGTTATACTTCTAAAATCTACAAAATATTTTAATTTCTTTTATACAATTCCTAGTAATATTTAATTATAAAAATAGGATTTTTTAAAAACATTGAATAGTTATGAGAGTCAAAGAAAGAAACAAACAGGTCCATAACTAAAAAAAATGGTTGAAAACCACTGATCTATCTGAACAAGATATACAAGAGACAGTCAAGTTATAAAAGCATAAAAATATGGCACAACATCATGGATATTCCAATCACCACTATTTGGTGGTTGGTTAACCTAGCAGAGTGAATCAATCAACAAACATTGCTAAAGTAACATTTACTGCTGAAAACTCAATTATTCATCAAAATATACCCAAGCTGAATTGTAAGCTATATGTAGTTTAGCTGGTCAAGGACAGTTCTAGGCATTAATATACGCACCAAACAAATATGAATATTCCCAGGACATGTATGAATGTCGGTGATTGGTTAGACTTTTCACAGGAATACATTTCATATCTGAATTATATCTATTTTTGTTGTCTGTTTGGAGCTTTTTTTTTTTTTTTTTTTTGTATCTTTGATCTTGTTTCAGTCATTAGATTGTGTGGCCATGCTGGGACAGCACCTTGAAGAATTTTTGCTGAAATTGATCCCAGTACTTTTTTTTCTTTTAAGTCTGGTACCTATTTTATCAGTTTCTTTTGTTGAACTGCTAAATTATGGGGATGTAAATACACCAACACCAGTTGCAAGCAGTGGTGAGGGACATGATAGGCTTCCTTCTCACTCAATAATAATAATAATAATAATAATAATAATAATAATAATAAAATTTAAATATTTGTTTCACTTAATTATAGGGCTGGAAGGATTAGAGAATAAATATTTTGATAAGCTTAAACCTATAAAATTAAATCTTCTTAAGAATTATAACAAGGAAGTGATAGCTTTATATCAAACAGGCTAGATCTAATGGAACGAGTCTCAAATTACAATTAACGTTGTTGTAGTTTCACCAGGTGTATGCAATATTTCAACTATTTCAAGGAAATCTTCTAAAGATTTCTTATCAAAGCAACATATAGAAGAGACTCGAAGACGACCAGTAAACAAAGTAGCCTCTGCTGAAAATAGTAATGGCAGATGCAGCTTGGCACCAGTGACATCGCAACTCATTTCTACAGCTGAGTGAACTGGAGCAACATGAAACAAAGGGTCTTGCTGAAGTACACATTGTAGAGTTCAGTCTAAGAATCGAACTCACTACCTCGTGATTGTGAGCCCAATGCTCTAACCACAGAGCCATGCACCTTCGCAATAAGTAAATAACAGCAACTTTACTTCTATTTATTTGTTATTATAACAAATAAGTATATTTTACTATAATAAGTAAATAAATAGAAGAAAAGTTGCTGTCATCATTTGAGGAGATGGAATTAAGAAATATTGTTTATTTAGTCAGGAAAGCTGAGTAAGACAGCGTGTGTGACCAATACTCTACAACATTTGCAGTTAATTATAAGAAGAAACTGGGTGAATGTTGTTAAAAAATTACAACTGACTTCCAAAAGGTTATTTATCTTAAACTGGCCACATGTCAATTCCATGACCTTTAACATCCTCCCCTCTTTAAATGATGGATGTTTGACGCCTAGTGTTTTTTGTTTTTTGTTTGTTTTTTTGTTTTGTTTTTGGTTTACTGACTACCTGAAAGCAGAACTAATGAACTAACCTCTAAAGCGGTTGCCCATCCTGCTAGAAATAACTGTCGAGTCTACTTCAAAATCTCACCTTACTGTTTTTGGGACACATTGAATGTATGTCAGTGTATGAATGCGTAGGTACATATTCACACACACACCGTATTTTCCAGTGTATATAGGGTAAGTAATGTAAACATACACACATTGTCACACTCTTTCCAAATCCTGCTGCATCTCACATGGAATTTTTGGGTCCCCCAAAACTGCTTTGGTGTATAGGGTGACCTCCTTTTTGTGGCTGTAAATTTTGGGTCGAAAAATTTGACTTATATGCAGGGAAATATGGTATACACACAATATATATATATATATATATATATATATATATACAAGAATAAGGGCAGGGAATTGTCAATTAATAATAGAATTAACAATTAACAATTTTGCCAAGTAGTTCAGTATGAAAAAACCTTTATCGGTAAAACCATTTATCATCATAAATATACAGGGATTAGCATTGAGTTGCTTCTCCAACATACTGAAAATTTAGAAATAGCAGTCAAAGAACTACTGATTCTAAACTACAAATTTTTCTCTAAATGGATGGCGATATTTATGGCACACATAGAACAAAAAACCGGAGGGGAAACCATAAACAAAACAAGTCTTTAGTTAATCGGATACGATCGTTTCATGGTTAAGAGAATGAAAAATCCCTATTCCAATCCTCAGTCCGATATATATATATATATATATATATATATATATATATATATATATATGTATATTGTAAAAATGAAGTCAAATCAAATAGTGATATTATTCATTGTTACAACTTTTGTGGCTTGATGCCAGTACAAACTAGCTGGTCTATATTCTACTTATGGGGATAATCTAACAACTATTTGGACTCCTCTGTTATATTCTGGTACTGTGTATCACTTCTTAGTGCAACGAATACTAATACCCATTTTTTTTACAATTGAGGGCTTATATGCCCCCAATATTAGACTACTTTCTATAACCAAAACACAGTGAATACTTATAAGCTTAAAGCTTATAATTATTATTTAAAGTGTGTGTGTGTGTGTAATGCCTGCACGTAGAAATACAACCCTTGTGAAGTGTGACCAATGCATCCAGCTGAGTAAATATCTTATGATACTTGAAGTTGAGTTTCCATCTGTTTTAACAGAGAATTTACTAATATAAATTCACACATCCATCAGGACGACTGATTGGCAACTGATGCCATCATTGCCCTATTGATACTCCATACCGTCTTATTGATTCGTGCTTCATACAAAAATGGTTACATAACTCCAAAGGACATCTATTGTCATGAGGAAATTGATGATTGTCTATGTCAGCAAAATTTGAAAAGTTGTCAACTTAAACCCTAAGATGTTTGTTTACCCAACTAAATGTAGTGAGTACACTCCACATTGGTCATACTACTTCTACTACTTGCAAACATACTACTACACAGATACACACATGTTTAATGTGTCTCAAACACAAAGAGACATATACTTAAACAGGAAGTCTAATTAATCACAAGTTAAACCACACATATGCATATAAATTAGAAAGTATACATATACATAAATATATAGTATACTAAGTCTCTGTGGACCACCACTGTCAATGAAACTGCTTAGAACAAACAAACACTTAAACTAACAACACTCTTCTTTCATAAAGCTATTAAAAAAAAAAATAGGGAAACAAGGAAGGCTTAATAATTTTTTTGTCTTTAGAATTATGCTTTTCTGAATGTCCATGAAGTAAACTTGAACAAACTGAAACTCTAGAAGAAGTGTGACGTCAATTCAAACAGTCATATGTAGAACATATGTATGTAGCACACAGCGCCCGCGTATAGTTTTAGTTAAGCAAGCAGAACATCATATGACTTTCCTTGTCATCTTGGTGCTATCTAACAAAATCCACCGTTTCTAATTCAGAAAGAAACCAAAGAAGCCAGGGCACACACAGTTTGGGATTAAGGAGAGGCTGATAGATGTAAACAGAATTCAGGGATTGGAATATATTTATTACCATCATCATCATCAAACATTTAATGTCCATCTTTCATGCTGGCATAGGTTGGATGGTTTGACAAGAGCTGGCAATCCAGAAGACTGCATCAAGCTCTTCTGTTCGTTGGCATGGTGTCTACAGATGGATGTCCTTCCTAATGCCAACCACTTTAAAAGAGTATACTGGGTGTTTTTTTTTTTTTACATGGCACCAGCACATAATTAATTAAAAGCACTAAGTAACTATACAATTTCCAAATTATATATATATATATATATATATATATATATATATATATATAAAACAGGCTTCTTTCAGTTTCCATCTATCAAATCCACTCGCAAGGCTTTTGTCAGCTATAGTTGAAGACACTTGCCCAAGGTGCCCACACAGTGGAACTGAACCCAGAACCATGTGGTTGAAAGTCAGTGAAGAAATTTTTTTGCTTTTTTTTTTTTGACAGTAAATTTTAAAGATAATGTCAAGCAAAATAGTGTAGTTTTTTTTCTTCTTCCCCCCTTTCATATCCATGTTTGGAGGGGATACTAGCAATACTGTATGGTGGTTGTTGACACAGAAGGGATAAACCTGCTACTCTGGTATAACTACAAACATAGAAACTCTTGGCTATTTCTGTACACAACACCGCTTCAACCTGCCTTAATCTTTGTTTCAGAGTATCTGTGTATTATTAGATTTGAAAGCAAATTACGACCAGATGATATCATGATACAACCGCAAGAACAGAATTATAAAAATAATTTACTATCTTTGGTGGATGAGCAGCGCTTACCTAGCACACCCAGAATACACATATCGGTTATTATAAACAGGGTAACTATAGGGAACATAAGGAGAGATGACAGGCATCAACACCATTAATATTAATACTATAAATATCGTGCCCACTAGCTACAAATTTAGACATCAAGGGCTCTAAGTAGCTAGAAATAGCAGCTGAATCTCCTTTAAATTACATCTTATCATCTTTAAAAAAAAAAACCTCTAAAGCAATTGATGTAAGTGAATACACTGTGTAGATAAACAAATACTGTGGTGGTCATATCTGGAATGACTTTAATCATGTGTCTATTGAATATGGATTTACAGCCAGAATATAGAGAAGACAGAGATTGAGAATTATCAACTGTCTCAAGCAAATGTAAGATCAAATGAAAAAAAGCAATAATTCTAATTAATGGTTTCAAATTTTGGCACAGGGTCAGCAATTTTCGAGGTGAGGGGGAAGCTGATTAACTGATACTTATTTTATCAACCCTGAAAGGATGAAAGATAAAAGTGACCTCGGTGGAGTCTGAGTTCCAGAACATACAGATGGACGAAGTACCACTAAACATTTTGTCCAGCATGCAGCTGGTTCTGCCAGTTTGCTGCCTTACTAATTCTAATTAATAACATGAATTGTTAACTATTTATTACCAAACCACATTAATTATTCTTCTATAATTTTTTTCAGATGTAAAACAACCAGTTTGAAGCCACTGCTCTCCCTCCTGGTGCGATTTGAATTAACAGAATACCAAGGGAATGAAGCAAATATCACAACTCACTCCTTTTACAAACGAACGACACAAATATATCACAACTGGCTCCCACATGCTGCAACCACCTTAGATGTTCCACAACAATTGAAGATATCCAAATATCAAACTAATGAGAAAATCAGAAAGGCAAAGAGGACAAAAATAATTAGGGATACAGTCAGATGGCTACAAATTTGCGGTGGTGGTGGTGGGTGAGATATAATTGATTAAATTGACACAACCCTTCCCAGTACTTTAATTTACTGACCCCCAGGAAGAGGAAAGACAAAATCACTCTTGATTATGAAAGGAAGCAACTAAACAATGCAATGCTTTTAGTCCAACACTCTAATTCTACATTATAAAACCATTAAGGCTTGTATCTATCTGAAAGGTTTGTGGTGGTAGGAGTAGGAGATAAATTCCATATTATAGTATTAGTCAAAACACACACACACACACACAAGTTATATTTCATCTTTTACCTGTTTCAGTCATTAGACAACAGCCATTCTGGGGCACTGCCTTGAAGGGTTTTAGTTGAATAAATTGACCCCAGTGCTTATTTTTTAAGGCTGGCACTTATTCTAACCATCACTTTTGCCAAACCACTAAGCTACAAGGACAAACAAATCAACACTGGTTGTCAAGCAGTGGTGAGAGGCACACAAAATGACTCACACACATGTATATATATATGTACGTACGTATAGATTGTGGACAGTGGAGGTGCAATGGCACAACAGAAACAGGAAGTAAGAGTGAGAGAAAGTTGTGGTGAAAGAGTACAGCAGGGTTCGCCACCATCCCCTGTTGGAGCCTCGTGGAGCTTTAGGTGCTTTCGCTCAATAAACACTCACAACGCCCGGTCTGGGAATCGAAACCGCGATCCTATGACCACGAGTCCGCTGCTGTAACCACTGGGCCATTGCGCCTCCTGTGGAACATTAGCATCTAGAAAGAAGTCTTTCATTTTCAATTTCATGGACTTGAAACCTTTTTTAGGTCAGAGTCTCATCATAACTTATAATAGATATGATGTAATGGATGTATCATATGTCAGAATTTTTTGGAATGTTTGGAGCCTGTATAATTAAACTCTTTAATCATTTTGATACCAAACCGCCCAAAATTATCCATAGTGCTTATAATACAAACTCCCTGTTTAAAGTGTTCTAAATTTAAATGTTTCAGTAAAATATCCTTTTTTTTAGTTTATGTGCCAAACACCAGCTTTAGTTATTTCACTGAATTCTACTTTATTTTCAAAATAAATTGAAACAAACAGAGTATATCTCCACAGCAATATGATAACAAAAGAGTCAAGATGGGTCCCCACAAGGCAAAAAAAAAAAAAAGAAAAGATCCTAAGTGATTGAATCTAGAATGGAAAGTCTTTTGCATCACCCTATTAAACACACACATCCTTAGCAGATGGGCCTGCTAAGGATATGGACAATACATTTCCTCATCCAACTATCTTGAGATGAAAACTACACATATACCTAATATGCACATGTAAGTCTCTTTTATGAGAACTCTGTATTATAATTGTGTTCATGAGTGTGTGTGTGTGTGCATGGGGATGGGTGAGTGAGCGAGCGAATATACTGCAATAAATTAACCCTTTTGGTACCAACCCACCAGAGAGATCACCCTTGGTTCTATAATACAAACTTCAGCTTAATAATGAAGTTATTTTAATAAATTTTCAGCTTATAATGAAGTTATATAAATAAATTTTCCTTTATTTTCAAAATTAATTGAAACAAGGGCAGTCTATTTCAATAGAAATATGGTGACAAAAGTTTTAAATAAATATACTACTGGTATTTAGTTTATCTACTAAGGAACCAAGGAGGAGAAGTTTTAAGCTAAGATGTTTGGTGAAATTTGAAATCGGAACAGAGAAAGAGAACACCCTGACACTTTAATGTCTGTTAACAAATTACAATTCTCCAAATATTGGTTTATTGTTTTAGTACAAGGACATATTCGTAGTGGAGGGAGTAGCACAAACTGAAATGACTCCTATTTAGTATCCACTACTCACAATAATGATTGTTTTTGTTTTGTTTTTGTGGCACATTTGGGGGAAGTGGGTGTAATTGTCTGAATCAGTCCCAACACATGACTAGTAGTTATTTTAGTAACAACCCAGAAAAATGGAAAATGAAGTTAACTTTGGCAACATTTGAACAACAAACAAAATAGACAAACAAACCTCAGCCAATCATCATCATCATTGTTTAACGTCCGCTTTCCATGCTAGCATGGGTTGGACGATTTGACTGAGGACTGGTGAAACCAGATGGCTACACCAGGCTCCAATCTGATTTGGCAGAGTTTCTACAGCTGGATGCCCTTCCTAACGCCAACCACTCAGAGAGTGTAGTGGGTGCTTTTACATGCCACCGGCACGAAAGCCAGTCAGGAGGTACTGGCAACAGCCATGCTCGAAATGGTGTATTTTATGTGCCACCCGCACAAGAGCCAGTCCAGGGGCACTGGCAACGGTCTCGTAGATTTTACATAGTCACTTAACCGGCAAGAAATAGCAACCAAATCTCCCTTAAATTACAGCTTAGCATCTTAAATAAGTAAAATTTAAAAAATGATGTTTTAATTAAATACTACAAGACACTTTGTATGTAGCTCTACCAATTTTACTGATTCCCCCACCACCTCTTGGATTAACCCTTTAGTATTCAGATTAGTCTGTCAAATGCAATATTTATGTATACACATTGTTTTTATTATTAATCATACATTGTCTTGTAGCTTTGAGATTTCAATAATGTGATTGTTAATTCTTAGGAAGACATTGTAGGGTAGGTGTGAGAAGCTGGATCTGGCTTGTTGGGCCATAGAACAAATAGAATATTTGGGCTGGATATGGCTAGTTTAAATGCTAAAGAGTGAAAGGTTAGTTTCAAGAGACGAAGACAAGGAAATATGACTAGAAGCAACTGGATGACAAAAGATGACTGATTAGTGATGAACAGTATAAAATATACTCACTTGTAACAGTTTCTGGTTCAATTTTAGAAACCTTAGAAGCATCCGCAAACACACCCATTCTCTTGATAATATAACACTTTAGTTTATGACGCAGGCAGGATTTTTTCCCCTTGTAACTGGACAATGAAGCACCCATTGCAGAGAAGACGTGCTGCAGTGTTATTGAAATAAAACAGAGCTGGAGAATCTTGTCGCAATCAGATCAGGCTGACTGCTCTGCAGATAATGAAATCTTTATAGTAGATCAATGCAGAGCAACAAGACAGGTATAATAAAATACCTTTACACTAACAATGTATTACTATCATAATTTCATCTTCCAATCAAAACAGGATGAACAAAACAACAGATCTCAGTAACACTCAATATTTTAATCTCAGCTATATCAGAAAGATATAATTATTTAATCTGCAGGACAATTGACTGCAGCTATATAAATCCCTGCTAAATTAAACCCTTTATTGGGTTAACTATTTAAATTTAAAGCTGAGTAGAAGGGAATTTGATTAAAACATATTTTCTTTTAAAGTCCATTCATTGTCCTCTGATACGGAAGCTATTTTAGTGTCTATGTAAATCTATATTGGCGAGATCAAAAGGGATGGATTAGGGAGCTTAATGGATTGTTTGGGTTTTTTTTTTGGTTTTTTTCTTCAGAAATTCTGTTTTTGTTGCATTTATGCAAGGTATGCCACAGCAGCAGTTGTGATGGCAGCAATACTGTTGTTTGTTGATGTTGAAGGTGGTGGCAGTGATGTTTAATCGCTGTAAATCTGCTAAAATTATTCCTTAAGACGCAGAACAATGACAAATCAATCCACTAATTCTGTCAATCACTTCCGCCATGAAAGCAACAGGAACAACAACAAAAAAGTGTGATTACAAACCTATAATCTTGAGATTAAAACAAAACGAAAACCCCAATGCAATTGTGATAAAAAAACCCAAAGAAATCAACAATTTGAAAAATTCAAACCATTAAATATGTAAAACAATTCAGTTAATGGCAAAAACTCCAGAGGTATAATGTCCTTGGTTGGGAGATGAAATATTATATATAAACAACAATCACAAAATATGTCTAACAAAGGACAGACGAAACAAAACATTAAATAAATAATTTATAAAATTGCTTCTGACATGGACAAAGCTGGAGAGATAATCAGTTTTAAAACTTTTCATTTTGATTTGCCATAGTTTAACCCTTTTAATACCCACCTGCCCAAAACTGACACTCCATCCTCCACCACCACACTTCAAGTTTTTATCAAAACAACTAAATTACTTCCATAAATTTTTCATTATTTTCAAAATTACTTTAAACGAAGGCAATGTATTTCAACAGAAATATGGTAACTAAAAGGGGTTAAGGTAACGATTAGTATCCACTGATTCATTAAAGACGCTAAATTAATGACGTAGTGTCGTCCTTACTACAGGAAGTAGCTTATGAAACATTGTCATAAACAGTTGCTTGGTTGTTTCATTTTTACAAACTTCATTTGTTTCCACAAAACCTTAGTCATTTTGCAAGCCCCATTCATCGTTTTTACAAACGCTCTTCAATGTTTTCTCAACCCCTGCCCTTCCAACTATTATTTCACAAACTTCCTTATTTCCTCCTCATTATTTAACCTTGAAAAAACCTTCTCTACATGATATCCTTCTGAAATAACAGTGATAACTCAAACAAGCAAAGCAGTGTCTAATACACACATAAGCAACCCTTTTTGTGAAGCAAGCCACATGAAACATGGCAAAACACCAGGCAGGATGCACTGTTAAAAAAGAATTCAAGGTAATTTTTCATTAGGCATGCCATTCAGAAAGTCCTGTGGGCTGCAGTTTGCCCATGACTCATCTATGAAATCGCACAACTTAGATACAGCAGCCAAACCACCCTCAAATCATAGCCCCACCAACTTAAAGATGGCAGCACTGTATATGAATTGCTGAAATTCGAATACAGGGTAGTTATTGAAAGAATACCTTTAATCATAGATTTGCTTGATTAGGGCTGAACTGGGGCCAAACAATAACAAAATAAAAGAAAAAAAACGAGCACTCAGAGAGCGCAAACCACTGTCAAGGCAACACCAATATCCTTTCAATGATTAGCTGGAGATGATTTTTAAAATGAGAATATCTGAAATAAACTCGACTGCTCTCACAAATGAGAATACTAAAAATGAACCTGACCACTCTCAAAAATTAAGTAAAAAAAAAAAACGGAAAAATAATTCAGAATCCTTGACTGGAACCGGATTGATTCCAAAATCTAATATGTTCGTGCCAGTCATGAAGCCAAACATCCCTGAAAGTTTCATCCAAATCCATCCAGCGGTTCTTGAGATATCTTGTCCACAGACAAACAAACAAACACACTTGGAAACAGGCAGAGGTAACAATTGAAAGCTTTGTGCCTTTCAAATGTAAAAGAACATTTCTTCAGAATTGTTGCCAAAGATTACAAGAGTTCCAACTTTCAGGAGCAGGTGTCTTCTATTACAGCTCTGGACCAACCAATGCCTTGTGAGTGAATTTGAAAGATGGAAACCCACCCACTGCTTCACAAATAATGTTTGTATATGAAACTTGGTAGTTTGACTAGAGGTTGATTTATTTGGCCACATTTATGGCCACAGTCCAATGACTGAAACAATATATAAATGATATACTATGTCTGAATATCTAAAATGCTTTGATCATAGTTCCAAGGGAGACTGGAACTGACCTAGGGCTAAACAAAGCAACATAATGAATTTCAAGTGAAGTTAAAAAAAAAAAAAAGTAACAGTTGCTTAGTCTCACATGAACCTGATTAAACAAACCTACACAAAGGCATTCCACCCATGACCATCCTGTCTTTTTAAATGACATTTAGAACTACAATAGCTATGTTGCCATTAATAAAAAGGTGGGGTATGATTTAAGTAAGATCTGGCTGCTATCTCTAGCAAGTTGATGACTCCTTAAAGAATTTTCTCAGTGACATTTTGAGAACTTGACATATAACTAAATCATATATTGTGAAGAGTCTGTACAAGTGTGGTACCATTTGGCTCCTGGTTCCTTACATGTCAATATGTGAGTGTATAACGGTGATGGGGTATATGGCCTCTCTGGACCAACATACTTATGTCTACACTTGCTTAACTTATTCCTACCATAATTAAATATTACATTATTACCATTGTTAATATTGTGATAAAGCTGTCTAGTGTAAGTTCAAGATTGGCAGTGTTGTGGCCGAGCCAGTCTGTGTGGAGTGATGTTGCAGGGAGCAATAGGTGACAGTTGCGTGTGTGTGAGAGAGAGAGAGAGATGAAGAGACATTTTAGGAGAAATACAAGAGGACTATAACCAAAGTCTCACCACCAATGGCTTCCCAGACAATGATACAGAGACACTGACAAGGCCAAGGAGGGGAAGGAGAAAATGAATGACAAATTATCGTCAATCCATGTACCATATTCACTACACAATCTGACAGTTTTTTTAAAGACAGATTATCAACAACTGTCATAGGAATGATTGAAGTAATGTCTAACAGTTGAATTGGAGGAGACTAGTAATGGTCTGCATCAGTAAATGGAGTACTGACAGTTCATAAAAGGAAATAAAAGTTGTTTTGCAGTAAGAAAGAAGATAGGGTTGATATTTCAAGCAGAGCCCTTTGTCGGAGGAGTGACAGAGGGTCCTGGTCAAAACATCAGAATTCTCTTCTTTCTCGGGGAAAATCAAATAATTCCATTTTTTTTAAGACTGTGATAAAAACAACTTAGAATTGGTACCATTGTATTTTACAAAAATCCATAAATAGTGTGGAGTGTAAGAGAGATATTTCAAATTTCTCTATATGATTACTCAACTTGCAAGAAATAGTACCTAGACTTCTCAGACCACACCTTATCTAAAAGAAAGAAAGGAAGAACCATTAGACCAATGATTCTCAACTGGTTTCCAATATAAGATTTTGCTAAAAATTATGTGCAATTGCCAGTACTGCCTGACTGGCCTTCGTGCGGGTGACACGTAAAAGCACCCACTACACTCTCTGAGTGGTTGGCGTTAGGAAGGGCATCCAGCTGTAGAAACTCTGCCAAATCAGAATGGAGACTGGTGTAGCCATCTGGTTTCACCAGTCCTCAGTCAAATCGTCCAACCCATGCTAGCATGGAAAGCGGACGTTAAACAATGATGATGATGATGATATTGGTTATAGTTCTTTGCTTTAAAAGAGGACATTTGTTATCATGGAACCATGAATGGTCTTAGGTGGGTTGGTGGTTTCAAAAGGGTTAAACTAATCTCAGGAAGGGCAGTTTAATGACTTTAATCCTTTAGCTTTTAAAACTGGCCATTCCAGCCCAAATATTCGATTCCTTTAATGTTTATTCTGTTTTCAACAGCCAGAACTGGCCTCTCACACCTAACCGCCAAATGTCATTCTAAAAATAAACAATTGCGTCATCTAAACCTTGAAGCTACGAGATAATAAATGAATAAGTGAGCATTACATTTGACAGAGTAGTCTGAATGCAAAAGGGTTAACCCTTACATTTTCTTGAAACAAGCAGATATCAGTAGCAGATAACTATGAGAAATCTTACTAATGAAAGCATATATCATTACACATTCAGCTAGGTAAAATCAGTTCTTTGAAACAGGGATTTGGTGCACTACCATGGCATACTGGTATACCGTGACATGCTGGTGCACCATAACACACTGAGTCATTGTACACTGGTGTGTACCAATGTACTACTGAGTTGTGTGTACTGTGAAAACAACAGAATTATGTTTAAAATATGTGAAAAATACAAATTGAAATTTAAATATTAAATTTTAGTAACCACATTCCATTTCTTAATTTTTTTGTAGTTATAATTATTCATATATATATAAGTTTAAATATATAATTGTCTTTTATAAATGCATTTTCGTTTCACTTTGCATGTTAAGTACACGGAAATATTTTTATTTGTTCTAAAGTGTGCCACACACAAAAAAAGTGTTTAGAGAAATAACTGCTTTAAAGAGTCACACACTAGATCCTCTACACTGCGGGATCAAATAAATTGCAACCCACCCCACTGGGGCCAAATACATAACAACGACCGGTTCAAAAGGTGATAGGATGAAACAGTGTAGGAACTGTTGTTTGTGTGTACTAAAGAAAAACACTTAGATGTCGGGATTTCAGTACCAGACCTTCAAAGAGGTGGAGGTGTATTCACATGTGATACTGATGTACTTCAATCCAGAGGGGAGCGATGCAAGGTTAATCTTTGTAAATCATGACAACCATGGCTAATCCTCCGGCCGGAAAAGGCCCCTAGTATTCTTAGGGAAATGTGGGCACACACGAACACACACATGCCCCTGATGCTTACAATAAAACACTTTAATATATTATCAAAACTATTTCAACATTCATATTGTTTTTCTAAGTTTCTGATGCTTGTTCAAATAAAAAACACAAGTAGTTTAAATATTTTAAGTGTTATTTTAAATATCTAAGTACTACTACTTAGCCACAGCACCAATACCAAACTCCATATGGTACCCATACTCGTATCTACATAATTCCAATACTAAACTATTCAGTATTGTAACCAAATTCTTAATAATGTCGTCGGCACTAATTTCAGGTCCTTCAGAGATTCTTTTCATTTTTATCCCTTTTATTCTCAGCTAGTCTACATTACTCAGCCTACATGACTACAGCTATATACACACACACACACACAACATTTATATACAACACAACAAATCCAGTATTTACTATAAACAAATGTGGCCTTTAATAGTGTTTGTTTATTAATGCTAAACGCATTTACCAAGTGAATAACTAAACTGGAGCATTAAAAACAATTGACTTCTGTCACAAGCTGGCATAATTCCACAAATTTTGGAAGTGAATACAGTTAATTAAACCAATCCCAGTTATTGATTGATAATATTTTATCAATCCCTGAGAAAAAAAAAAAAAGGCAAATAAACAAAAATTGAAAAAAAAAAAAACCATTTTGTTTTCAAAAATTAACCTTGGTGTGATTTGAACTCGGATATGAAAGAACAAACTCTCGCAAAATATTTTGTATGAAGCTATATACTGATTCTGCCATAAAAACAATAAATGTCCTTTGTTCGAAATTGGCCTCTGTATAATTACGTGTGCAACAGATAAGAAATACTGTAACAGCTTTATTTATGCCTGATAACATCACACACAAGGAAAGTTCAATGAAGATGAAATTAAGAAGAAAAAAATTAAATAAATAAAATGAAGACAATACTGCTTTAAATTCAAGATGTGAGAATCCTGTTAGAAAGTAAGAAATAATTCGAAATAAATACTTAACAATGGAACAGTGAATAATATCCATAAATATCGCAGTAAATAATTTCACGTGGAGTGGATGTAATAGGAACCAGAAAAATATATATGTCCAGAAAGAATATCAAAAGACAGTCTTAAGATAGTCTTCGCTGCTGCTATTTCAGACTTGAAAAATGCCTTATGTTGGCACTTTATTCTTCGTTTGTTTTTTGAGTTTTATTTAATTTTTTTTCTTCTTTTGGTTGGTTTTGTTGTGTTTTAAGATGTACTTGTGAAGTGTTATTAAATCTGGGAAATATAGTTTCCTTCTCTAGAAGCTAAAGGAATCAACCAATCGGTAGAGGGTACATGTAGCCCGGTTGGCAGCAGAGAAAGTAAACTTAATAAAATATCATAAGACTTGTGAGAGATGCCACATATGTGAACTTCACATTTACATGAAACCTTCCAACCCCCTCTCTCTCTACCTCTCTCTTCGTGAATATACAAAAGTTACAGTAACCCAGTTTTGCAACTGGAATTATATATACATCCTTTGTGCTGAAAACTACATGTGTGTCAGTTAAGTGGGGAGAGGAGAGAAAAGAAAAAACTAAAAACTATAGTGTAATTAATTTCTACCATTAACCCACAAGCTAAATTATTTTTTCATTCTTTGTCATTATTTATTTGTTTTTGATTTTTTTTAATCATTGGACTGAGGCCATACTGGAGGTACCACACTCAAAGGTACAGTAGTCTTGGTATTTATTTTATCAATCTTGGAAGGATGAAATAACAAAGATGACCTGGGCAAGGTTTGAACTCGGAATGTAAAGGGCTGTAACCAAATACAAGGTGATCTGTCTCGTGCAATACTGATGGTCTGCAAGAAATAGTGGCTAAATCTTCCTCAAACCAAACCCAACTATCTTAAAGAAAATGCACCGCCTTTAGTCAAACAAATCGACCCCAGGACTTATTCTTTGTAAGTTTAGTATTTATTCTATTGA